>NC_135169.1:21215351-21515351 GCF_041146795.1 Maylandia zebra | reverse complement strand
GCCTGCAACTGCAGCTGTAGCAGCAGCAGCGGTGGCGGCGGCTTAAGCTGCAGTCAGAGCCAAGAAGCCAAGGAATGACAGGAGTCCTGCTGGCCGTGTGAACCACGTACTGTGGGCAACACACCAGACAGAACAGGCTACACTAGGCTGGAGAATCCCACTCGCCGCAACAAGGTGAGACTGGCATGTAAGCCAGCGAACGCGGGCAAACGCCAAGGGAACACAGCCTACCAAGACACTCGAGCACAGCAGCTACTACCGCTGTGACAGAATCCAGGATATGCGGATGGCGCTCCAGACGGGAAGACAGAGCCGCCAGCTCGAGAAGTCAAGTCACAACAGATCCCCGCTTGGCACTAGGCAGTGACACCGTGCCAGGGAGAGAGAGCCTTTCGCAGCAGCTCGGCCACTCAGTGGATGGCCGAGGTAGGACAAGGCCCTGGGCCTGTCCCAGGAGCAGAGCAGCTGACCTGCACCATCCACGACAGGGTGGTGGCTCAGGCCACTGAGGGCCCAAGTGAGGAGCAACCCAAGGTTTTTCACTAGGGCATAGCAACCACTCTGCGGTGTCTGTAGACAGGGGGCCAGAAGAGTGGGCCTGATAAGACACTAGCAGACAGTCGGGAGGTGTCAGATCACTGAGCGGGCACCTGCTGGCCATGTGACCCACGACACAGGGGCAACCCACTAGACAGAGAGCCAGCGCTGTGTGCTGGAGAACACTCACACTCACTGTACTCACAGTACAGCTGCAAAGACGCAGGGCCAAGGCAGGGATGCAACCTGTAGGGTCCATCTAACCACGGAGCCGCCCAGCCGTTCACGGATGGGGGAGCTGGCAGTCTAGCCCGCTGAAGCCAAGTGGGGACTTAACCCAAAGGTCTGCCCCAGGGCTGAGCAGTCGCTAGCGCTGTCCGCAGACAGGGGAGCAGCAAGAGTGAACTTCGAAAACACTCATGACACTCATGCACAGCGCCGCAGGCCGGAGAACACCCACTCGCCAGCCGAAGAATCAGACACAGTGAGGCATGGGTGGCGTGTAAACCGGCGAATGTGGGCAATATGCCAGGGGAAGACAGCCTGGAGCTGCAGTGCAGCCAGGGACGTGACTCGCCGGGGGTGTCAGCTCACTGAGCAGGCCCTGCCGGCCACGTAAGCCCGCAACATTTGGGCAATGTGCCAGACAGAGAGCCAGCGCCACAGGCCGGAGAAATGTCAACTGCTGGCCGAGCTGTCAGACGCAGCAAGGTATGACTGGTGTATGAAACCGGCGAAGCGCGTGCAATAGGCCAGGGGAACACAGCCTGCAGCAGAGCTGGCCACTAGGCCCAACTCAAAGGATGTCAGGAGGGAGGAGAGCGGCTGGAGGACAGCTGAGCCTAGGTTCCGAGTCCTCCCCACCTCAACTGAACACGGCCGTCTCTGCATGCCTGCATAGGCCCCTCAGCTTCTTCATAGCGAGGTGGTTGCAGGGCAAACAGGCAGTTCCATCAAGCAACCCTAGTCGTCTGACCGGAGCCAACCGTCAGAAACATCAACCTCCTGACAATCAAACCCCCACCAGCCCAGGCCTCAAGGAGGCGGAGCCATGGGAGGGAACGCTGTGGGAGGGGCCCAGAATCAGGCGACCCAAACATGGGTACACCTGTCTAGGCCCCACTCCAGTGGTAACCAGAGGGGATGGAAGTTCTTCAACATCCACCTCATGATAATCAACCTCCACCGGCCCGGGCCTCACAGAGGTGGGGCCGTGGGAGGGAATGCTGTGGGAGGGCCGCAGAACCAGGGAACCCAGACATGGGTACACCTGTCTGGACCCTACTCAAGTGGCAGCCAGAGGGGATGGAAGTTCTTCAACATCCACCTCACAATAATCAACCTCCACCGGCCCAGGCCTCACACAGGTGGAGCCATGGGAGAGAACGCTGCAGCCATCAACCTCATTTAGCCTGAGAGGCACAGGATTGGGGCGGGCTCTCCACGCCCAGCCCGCCTGCAGCTGTCAGGTCAAGCTCCATCCATAGATGGAGCGAGAAAATGGCCACCAGCAGGGCATAAGTAACCCTCATGCCCCTGTTAGGGCATGCCGCCCTGCCCAGGGAAGGCCCGAAGGGGCAATTAGGGACCGGGGGGGCTAACGGGCTAACGGGGGAGGGGCCAAAGGCAGCTACTCCTGCAATGCCCGGCAGCAACCAACTGCAGGCAGGGGACCATAAATGTCGGGAGGCAGGGCACACACGGCCTGCAACCAGGCCAACCAGGCAGCAGTGGCACCTTAGGCAGTAGGCGCTGAGGCTGCGTGATAGCAACAACCTTGAGGTCCACTCTACTAGATGGGACCTCAGGAAGGGCTAATTCCCACACCCGGAGTGCTCCAATCAAGAGGTGAAGGGACCCATCTCGCCCGACACTGTGCCCAGGGACCAGCAGGGGGCAGCCCAAGAACAGGTGGGCAACACCAGACGAGAGGATGGAAGCTTCTTCGACATCTGCCACCTGGCAGTCAACCTCCACAAGCCCAGGCCTCACAGAGGTGGAGCCATGGCAGGGACGTTGGGGGAGGGGCCAGCAGTAAATCAGCAACAGGTGTGGGGGGGTACCCAGCCCATGGCCTGCCTAACTGGTGTCACAGCAGTGGCAGCCATGTTCCCCATAGTAGCCTGCTCTCTCATTTTTTGAGGCAGAGAAGGGGGAGGGGCTGTCCATTTAATGCTTTCAAAACCAAGCACGGTCTGTCTAGTTCGTGCTGGCAACAAATCAGTGCATGCAAGCATCAGCTACTTCAGCCAACACAGCATGCTCTAGGCTGCTTTCATGTTAGTCATTTATTTGCCCTTTTTCACCCAGGCACAGCAACACTGCTCGTGCCTATCGTAAAAAGGCAAAACTGCCATACACAAACATTCTTGGGACGTGTGGGCTGCCATACTTCTGCTACCAAGCAAAGGGGCGGGGCCACATGCTAACCAGGATGTGCTAACAGGCAGCCGGCAGTAGCCGCCACCTGAATTCCCCTTTCACTGTTTATTAGCTCCTGTGTCACATTGCTGACACATTGCATATGCTTGGAACTCTGACACATTTCCCCAATGTAGCCGAGCTACGAGCGGAGCACCTACTGGCCGCGTTAACCCGCGAGCTGCGGGCAACACGCCAGACAGGCTAACCGGCTAGAATGCTACTCGCAGGCCGGTTAACGATTAGCTGGTAGGAACCGTAGCATAATTCCCTACTCTTTATTCCCCACAGTGTTAAGCAGGCCAACAGCGAATGCTTGGAACGCTGAAGCCGTATCCCCTCTGTGTTAACACACATAGCAGCCAAGCTGCACAGTGCCAAGGCGACAGCGAATGCTTGAATGCTGAAGCCGTGTCCCTGCTGTGTTTCCTCACCGTAGCTGAGCTACTCGCTAGTGTTGCGAAAAGCAGTTCCACCCCGGTTCTTTTTTATTCCCCAGACTCAGTAGTCATTCATTACACAAAACCTTTATTCATCTTTATTCATCTTTAGTTAAGCATGCATCTTCTAGAAGGGGAGATGTGCAAGGCCGGTGTCCCTCTGCAGATCTTCCACTCCTTTGTTTGTTACAGTCAGCTTTATAGAAGTGACCCCATCATAAAACCCCCATGGTGTGCTGCAAACTCTGTGTCTGTGTGTGTATGCACGAGCACGTGAGTGCCTGTATGTGCGCGTACCCATATGTCTATGTGAGTGCACATGAGTGACTGTGCATGTAGGTGTGGGTGCGTCGTAACAGTCAAAGCACTGTGTGTGTGTCTCTGTGTATGTGACTTCCTGCCGGTCATAAAAGTAATCTCCTCACTCAATCTACACCAAATTACTTTAGACAACATACAAAACACAGTTAACATATTACACACACTGAGACCCCCACTTTGCATCCACTGGGCCATTGCCCTCTTGTTGTCTTACATTTACAGATAAGGTGGAGAGTCTCCTGCAAACCTACTTGTAAATTATAACAATTATGACCGTTTATTAGATTCAGGTTAAAGCATCAGCAACCCCCAACTGTAGCTTCCTGTCTCCTTTTATGACAGCAACAATTACAACAATTACACACACTCTCAGGCCTACAGCTAAGCCAAACTGAAACACAGACAAATCCTTCCTTATTCCTCTGATCTAAACAAATTTAACACATCATATTATAATAATTATTTTCTTGTACTCACACTAGCTGGCAGCCGCACAGCGTGGTCCGACCAGCGCATAAGCCTGTTTTTTTTTTCTCGAGGCGACGTGCCAGGGAAGGGGGACCAACCAAGGCGAAGCAAAGGGCCAGCTAGGTGGAAGCAAGCTAAGGGATACCAGGGCATACCAAGGGAATACCGGGGAACACCAGGGCATACAGGGGGAATACCGGGGCTACCAGGGGAGTACCGGGGAATACCAGGGGAGAGGCAGCGCCCATGGAGGATGCGGAAGCACGCTCCTGATGGACGCACATTCATACAGAACTCTCAAGGCACTCACACACACAGACAAACAAGTGGAGATCAAACAATCACTGGTGTCACGTCTGCACAGCTGTTTTATACGTGAGCTGTGGGATGCAGATGGCTGTTTAGTTCTGACTTACTAGCAAAGTTCATCTTCATATGTGGATGTCTGTAATGCTGTATGTGTATGACATGCAGTGTTGGGAAGGTTACTTTTAAAATGTATTCCATTACAGAATACAGAATACATGCCCCAAAATGTATTCTGTAACGTATTCCGTTACGTTACTCAATGACAGTAACGTATTCTGAATACGTTGGATTACTTAATATATTATCATGCTTTTTACAACAACGTGAATGTACTATTGCTGTGTGATTTATTACTATTACTGAAGGTCCGCGACTCCGAACTGTAGTAAAGGGACCTCTGACTAATACGGCGGGGTCCCTGTCGGCTCGTAGCCGAAAAATAGCTTTACTTTGTTGTGTGGGTCAACTTTTCTTGCAAGAGACAGAGAGAGGCGTTGAAAGACTGCTCCAACGGAACTTATTGTTTTCGGAGGAAAACACGAACACGGTGTACAGTCGAGTCTTAATAGCTTACTTACAACTGGGCTCGTCAGGCACTCTTCTTGGCTGCAGTGGTTATTATTATATTTACATGCTTCCAGCTCCCCTTTTTCCTCGATGACAACTCGTACCTTTCCACTCCCCTTTTTCTCCCTCCTCGCGCTCACAGACCCATAACGTGTATGGCAGTCCATTCTCCCTGCAACACGGACTACACTCCCCATGATGCTACGTTCTTTAGAGCTATGCTTGTAGCATTCAGCCTGTTAGCTTAGCACAACAACAACAACAACGAAAAGGCGCTCTCTCACCCAGGAAACACACAGTCGCAGAGAGAGAGAGAGAGAGCGTCGCCCTGTAACCATGGCAACCGTAACGCTGCCACCTGGAACAACAGCACGTAGCTGTCAAACAAAACCCAAACAGTCCTGACCCGCGACAAAATGAAACAGGAAAGTACCGCCGTGTAATCCATTTATTTCAACAAAGTAACTGTATTCTGAATACCACCTTTTTAAACGGTAACTGTAACGGAATACAGTTACTCATATTTTGTATTTTAAATACGTAACGGCGGTACATGTATTCCGTTACTCCCCAACACTGGTTACATGTAAAGATGTTGGTGAACTGTTGTTAAATATCTGGAATTGGTACAGTTCTAAAGCATGCTGTTCAAATTTAGCATCCCTGCTAGCAGACACACTCTGTCCCTTTCATTTCTGCGATGTCAGGTGACTTTGGTATCATGAGCTCTACAGCTCTACGAGCTCTACGAGCTCTACAGAGGGTTGTGTGATCAGCTGAGCGCACCATCCGCTCCGAGCTCCCTGACCTGCACTCAATCTACAGCAGGCGGTGCTGGACCAAGGCCAGGAAGATCGTGAAGGACCTCAGCCATCCCAACAACGGACTGTTCTCTCTGTTGAGGTCAGGAAAGCGATTCCGCTCCCTGAAGACCAAAACAGAGAGACTGAGGAGGAGCTTCTTCCCGCAGGCGATACGGTCTCTCAATCACACCACCACACAGTACTGACCCACTCATACAGTTCTTACACACAGGGGACATTCTGGACATTGTTTTCACTTCATCACTTAAATCACTTTAAGCATATTTGCACTGCAGAAGACATAATGTGGATTGCACAACACTGGACACTATATTCTTCATTTCCAGTTAATATTTGTACAGCTGCTGTTATTGTGTATATATTTATTTATTTATTCATACATTCTTATATAGTTCTGTATTGTGTATTTTGTTGTACAGTTATTTTATTTTCAACTTTAATTTATATATTTTATCCTATTCTTTCTCAGTTAAATTTACCCTTCATTCTAATTTGTGTTGTACAGTTATTTCCTTTTTAACCTTAATTTATATTTTATTCCTTCCTAGTAAAATTTACCCTTTTTAATTTTTCATATTTATTTCCTATCTCATTCATAGCCTTTTCCTTTTTTGTTTTCTTTAGGTCACGAGCAGTTGTCCAAGCATTTCACTGCATATCGTACTGTGTATGACTGTGTACGTGACAAATAAAATTTGAATTTGAATTTGATGAGGCTTAAGGGCAAGTTTAATACAGAAGATCTGTAATTGCTTAATCGCCTGCTTTCAGGTATGGTGCTGGTCCTATGGTGCTGAGTTGCATCAAAAGAACACCATACCACTGTGAAGCAGAGGTTGGAAACATCATGCTTTGGGGCTGTTTTTCTGAAAAGGGACCAGGACGACTGATTCATGTAAAGGAAGGACTGAATGGGGCCATGTATTGTGACATTTTGAGTGAAAAACTCCTTTCCTCACCAAGGACATTGAAGATGAATTGTGGCTGGGTCTTTCAGCATGACAATGATCCCAAATACAGCACCCGGATAACAAAGATGTGGCTTCATAAAAAGCATTTCAAGGCCCTGGAGTGGGCTAGCCAGTCTCCAGATCTCAACCTCATAGAAAGTCTTTGGAGGGAATTGAAAGTCTGTGTTGCCCAGCGATGGCCCCAAAACATCACTGCTCTAGAGGAGATCTGCATATAGGAATGGGCCAAAATACCAGCAACAGTGTGTGAAAAACTTGAGACTTAGAGAAGACTTTGAGAAAACATTTGACCTCTGTCATTGCCAACAAATGGTATAAAACAAAGTATTGAGAGAAACTTTTGTTATTGAAGAAACACTCATTTTCCACCATAATTTGCAAATAAATTCTTTAAAAATTAGATTATGTGATTTTCTGGATTTTTTTTCTCATTTTGTCTCTCACAGTTGAGTAATAGCCATGATGAAAACTACAGGCCTCTCTTATCTTTTTAAATGGGAGAACTTGTACAACTGGTGGCTGACTAAAAACAAGTTACTGAAAAAGTATTCATGCTTAAAGTGCTTCACTGAGCTGAAATTTAAACTTAAAACATCAAGATATATTAAAATAAAAAGGAAAATCAAAATTAAAAGGACCTCAAAGGCTTCAAACTGAACATCTCAATATCTGAATAGCTTGATATATTATGGACTATCCTCCATTGCAGTCACATGCCTCTCCAGTCACATGCCCCTTGAAGTCATGCTAAGGAGAGACACGACGATCAGCAGTGTGGCTTCATGTTGAGAAAAAGCACTACAGATGTGATGTGGAAATGTGTTTATATTGATGAAAACTCAAAATCAAACCAAAGAGATAAATTCATGCTGCTTATCGCAGTTGGACCATCAATTCTTCAAATGTAACTTTGAGCTCCTACATGTGTCATATTCATTGTTAAGTCACAGTTTCACATCAAAGTTTTAAATACCTATGCTATGTAACTTTATCTCAGGTTAACAGAAGGTCTCAAACACGTTGACACACATTTGATGACTCCAGGTGATAATGCCTTGAGCCTTGTGCTTGAGTAAAAGCTAATCTCCCTCCTGACTGCTGCAGAGTTCCTCCTGTTCCTCTGTAATCTGTGGAGGCTCTGGTACCTCCTGGTCCAGACTGAAGTTCCTCGCGTGGTTTCAGACCTGCTGCTCATCCAGACCCTCCTCTTCCTTACAGTCCTGTTGTTGTGGGAGATCTTGAGGAACAAAAAAAACACAGGAATGTGATGAAACAAGAACACACATTCAACCGTACAGAGTTAAAAACATGTCCATACCTATGATGTGTGAGTTTCTGTCGGGTTTCCGGCTGATATCCAGCAGTCTGTGCTGACGGTTGATCTGCACAGACTGCTGGCAAAAAAAAAGATTTAATATGAAGGCAATATGAGCAGAGAGTACAAACAAGTTGAGGAATTGGCTGTGTTAGTGCAGTGAGAGAGTTATTTGTAAAGAAAACAGTTTTCACTAGCAGTCAAAAACACTTACACCTGCATTTTTATTTTGTTAGATAGGAACAAAATGATAGCAGAAGTGCTGCCACATGTCTGGCCCGAAAAAGAGGACCAATTTGCTTATTTGGTAGTTCAATAAAAGGCTTCAATTAGTTAAGAGTGAGGGAACAAATTAGTTTTATGTTTGAAGTTTTGTCGTGGTATACAATATTTGAAATGTTAAAAAACAAACAAAACACTACATTTTCAGAAATATTAGTGGGTGTTTCCTTGTTTGTTTGTTTTTGTTCACTAAAGTGGCCCTCACATAAGATGACAGTGCCAGCAGTGGCTCACAGCTGATGTAACTTTGAGACCCCTGGTATACATGCTGCTCAGTGCTGGTTTCATAAAAGGTCGGCACTCCTCAACAAACACTCGTAGATTACTTAATTTAATAGACTACTCATACGATAAAAACATCGAAACCATAATATTATCTCTAGATGCAGAAAAAGCATTTGACAGAGTTAATTGGAAATTTTTATTCGCAACTTTACACAAATTTGGTTTTGGAAACTCTTTCATAAACTGGATAAGAATATTATACAATTCCCCAACGGCTCGTATCAGAACAAATGACCAGACATCCTCCAGCTTCTGTCTCCTGAGGGGCACCAGACAGGGATGCCCACTCTCCCCTTCACTTTTTGCAATTTTTATCGAACCTCTAGCAGCAGCATTTAGACAGGCTACAACAATTAAGGGCATAAAATGTAAGAACATAGAACATAAAATCAGTCTCTATGCGGATGATGTGTTGCTTTTTCTGCAAAACACACAAACCAACCTCTCTGAGGTAATTACTTTAATAAACTGGTTTTCAAGAGTTTCAGATTATTCAATTAACTGGCCAAAATCTACAGTTCTCCCCATTAACTGCTCCTTCCATAATTCTTCCTCTGCCCCACTGCAATCCGGAAATATTAAATATTTAGGTATTAATGTCTCTCCTAAGCTTTCAGACTTAACTAAACTAAACCACATCCCACTTCTAAAGAAAGTAGAAGGCGATCTGACTAGATGGAAATCTTTACCCATATCACTCATGGGAAGGGTCGCCACTATAAAAATGATGATCTTGCCAAAAATAAATTACTTATTTTTGATGATCCCTAACAAACCATCACAAGATTGGTTCAGATCTCTGGATTCATATATTTCCAAATTCCTTTGGAAAGATAAACCCCCGCGTATTAGCTTAAAAACGCTACAAAGAACCAAGGATAGAGGAGGATTAGATCTGCCTAATTTTCACCAATACTTCTTAGCCAACAGGCTTCAGTTCATCTCAGAATGGTTAAAACATACCTTCTTAGTTGAGCCCTGGCTAGATGTTGAACAGGCACTATGCAAGGATCTAGAGATTTCAGACCTACCATTTATTAGCTCAAACATCAAAAGACATGAATGCTTTAAAAGTATCAACATCAGCTTTTCTCTAACAGCATGGTGGGAGTTTCTAAAAATAACGGAGTCTTCATTAATCCCATGCAAACGTACACCTATCTGGAATAACCCTGACATATTACAAAACAATAATATGATTAATTTCCCAGAATGGAGTTGTAAAGGAATTAAATACTTAGAACATATATTAGAGGGAACAGAATTTATTCCATTTGACAGACTAGTTGAACAATATGGGATCAACAAGACAAGGTTTTTAGAATATCAACAAATTAAATCCATAGTAAAAAAGAAATTTAACCTCAGTCAAGTTGAATTACAAACACCACTAAGTGCGGCACATTTTTTTACTCTTAAATCCCCCAAATTATTATCTAAAATATACAGAACACTTTCTAAATTAGATGAATCAATATCCCTTCCTACTGCAAAGTGGGAAGCAGATTTATCAGTCAACCTAGACCAAAACTTCTGGTCTCAGATTTGCTTAAAAACTTTCAAATTAATTAAAAATCCCAGTCTGCAATTAATACAATACAAAATACTTCATAGAGTGCACTATACAGGTCATCGGATGTTCAAGATGGGCTTTACATCTTCCAACAACTGCTCACACTGTCAAGGCAATACACCAGACAATTACATCCACGCTCTTTGGTTCTGTCCACCAGTGCAAAAGTTTTGGCGCGAGATATGTGAAGACTTATCAAAGTGTCTGAAATGTAACATTCCAACTTCCCCCTTAGTGTGTCTACTGGGCAGCTTAGATAATGTCACTTCAGAAAAGAATATAGCCCATATGATCTTCACTGCCCTATGCATAGCCAAGAAAACAGTCCTCATGAACTGGAAAAATAAAAATAATCTTAATTCTAACCAATATAGAAATTATCTATTAGATTACATTAGTCTTGACACAGCCTCTGCCAACACATTAGATCAATTGCTCTGGGCCCCTTTTATCAGCTCCATCACCTAGTGGGGGTGGGGGGTCATAGTTTGGTCCCGCCTTCACTGTTGTGATTGGTGAGGGGGTAGGGACAGGCTTAGGGCGTCGGGGGGTTCCCCGGCGGCATCTTCCTTGGGGGGCTCAACCCGGGGTAGCGGTCACGTCCGGTTGGGGGCTCTGTTGGCTCTCAGGTGACTGTTTCCTCGCGGCTGCGTGCAGCGGGGCTAGGGGAGGGTCTGTGCTGACGGACGGGGGTTACTGACCTGGCAACCTGGCTGCCCCTGGGTGGGTCCGGGATGGGCGTGAGGTTCTGGGGGCGCTCCGTCTCTGGGCTGGGGCCCGGGCCGGGCCTCGGGGGCTTGGGTCCTGGTTGGTGTGTTGCCGGGGTTGTGGGCGGGTGGGTGCATGGGGGCCCGGCCCTGGAGCAGGGTGCCGCCGGTGCGTCGAGCCGCCTGGGGGGCTCTTCATCTGGTGGGGGGGATGGTCACATCTTGCAGGAGCTTTCTTCTCTTCAGGAACTCTCTGCGGGAGGGGGAGATACAGGAGAGGTGGAGGAAGATCTCAGCCTGGGCGTTTACCGTCTTATGTAGTCTGGAAGATGTGTGGATGGTGGGGTGGGTGCAGTTTTCTCTGTGGTGGGGTTGGGTGGACTGTCTAGGGCTCTGTGGAGCCGGAGGGCGCTACTGCACTGGGCCCCGGTCTGATGGGCCTGGGCCCCCCTTCCCTGGCGGGTCGCGGAGGGTGGGAGTGCCTACTGGGGTCAGCGGGGGAGCTGGCCCCAGGGAGGGGTTACCTGCCCCTCCCTTCCTTCCCTCCCCATCTCCAGCTGCCTCCCTCTTCCCGCTCCTCCACAACCACCCACACATGCAGGGCCTTGGAGTGGGGGTATGTCACCAGGGTGCAGAGGAGGCTACCCCCCCCCCCCCCCCCCCCCCCCCCGTCCCCTTCTGGCTGCCTCTGCCTCAATTTTATCCCACAACTTAGACATTCACATTATTCACACTCTCATTACACATACATATAGGATCTTGGGGGTGGGCACAATCACGGAGTCCAATTTACCATCAGGGTGTATACCTCACCCCTGACGTCGTTGCCCACCTCTCAATTTTATATTACACTTAGTCATTGAGGGCTAGCAGGAGGGACTATGCGCTTACCTGCTGCTCCATGGCAGGTAGCTCCATGCCCTCCTGGGTTTTAATTGCACCTTAGAACACATATGCATCAACACTACAATGAGCGGGTGGAGGGAGGTTTGGAGTCTTCTCCCACCCCCATTCTCTGCGGCCTGCTGGAGCGGGAGGGCTAGTAGGAGGAGTTGGCCGTCCGACTGCGGTCTGGGGTGTGGGGCCTCCCTGCTGCTGCGGAGTCGGGGTGGTCTGCCTCTCCCCACCGCAGGGAAAAGGGTAACACCACCTGGGTCTGGGTGCAATTCCCCCCTCCAGGGACAAGGGTACCTAGACCCGGTTTGTAGAGTACGCTTGGGGAGTGTGATTGTGTGTACAGCGTCTCTTTATGTCTGTCTCCACGTTGGTTGAGTGTGGAGTGAGTGCATATGAGAGCATGAGGGTGGGAATGGATGTTTGTGTCTGTGTGTGCCTGTATGTCTGTGTCTATATGTCAGGTTGGGTATCAGACGCCACCTCTCTGGGGACACCTCAGGCCCTCCAAGGTTTGGAGGCCTATCTCCACCCACCACCACTTCCCCTGCCGGTGGCGGACTCCCTCAGGTGTCGGTGTGTTGGTGGTTCTTTGTGTCTGGGGGTGGGCGTCCGGGTACACACCGGCTCACTCCTTGGCGGCCGCTTGTCGGGGCCTGGGGCCTGGGGCTCGCTCGGGCCCCTTTGGAGGTGGGGTGCCCCCGGCCTCTCGGCCTGGGGCTCGGTCACTCAGGCGCAGCTGGGGGCCGGCGGAGCTCACGGGCGCGTCACTGCAACTCCCCCTGACTTCTGCTCCGCGGCTGCTGGGCGAGCCCTCATCTGGGACTCTCCTCAGCTCTTACTGGAACAGTGGCGCGGCTGCCCCTCTGTTGGTCTTCCATGGTCTCTTGTGTTCTGGGGGCCTCTGGATGTCTGGAGTTTTGATCTCCTCCATACCCGCTTCACACCCTGGAGGACGGGGCTGTGGCCCCCCCACACTCCCTAGCAGATCATTACATGGAGAAACCTTTGGAATGCAAGCATGCTGATCCACACAGGTATGCACACATGGGTATTCACAGACGCGGACTAAAGCTTTCTTGGCTGCTACCTCAAAGCACACTGTGCGCTGTCTATCTTGCGTGCTGCACAATATCGTTTATTATTTAGTAAATATTGATATCTATGACTAGCTAGTTTATTGTGATGGTGCTTTGTTTTCTCTATTATTATGTTGCTCTTTGTTGTTTGCTGTCTCCTCTGTTTTTTTTTTTTTTTTTTTTTTTCTCCATACAGGTGACCCAGGAGTTCTTTTTTTTTTTTTCTCTCTCTCTCTTCCCCCCCCTTCTCACCGTCTCTTCTCCCCTTTGGTTTTCTTTCTTTCTCTCCCCCTCTTTCTCTCATTCATTCCCCCTGTCCTATTTATTAAAAAAAAAAAAAAAAAAATGACAAAGGATGAACTGAAGCTCTGCCATCACGTAATGTCGCATACTGCTGTTTCTGATGTCATTAAAAAAAAAAAAAAAAAAAAAAAAAAAAAAAAAGAAGATGAATTGTGGCTGGGTCTTTCAGCATGACAATGATCCCAAATACAGCACCCGGATAACAAAGATGTGGCTTCATAAAAAGCATTTCAAGGCCCTGGAGTGGGCTAGCCAGTCTCCAGATCTCAACCTCATAGAAAGTCTTTGGAGGGAATTGAAAGTCTGTGTTGCCCAGCGATGGCCCCAAAACATCACTGCTCTAGAGGAGATCTGCATATAGGAATGGGCCAAAATACCAGCAACAGTGTGTGAAAAACTTGAGACTTAGAGAAGACTTTGAGAAAACATTTGACCTCTGTCATTGCCAACAAATGGTATAAAACAAAGTATTGAGAGAAACTTTTGTTATTGAAGAAACACTCATTTTCCACCATAATTTGCAAATAAATTCTTTAAAAATTAGATTATGTGATTTTCTGGATTTTTTTTCTCATTTTGTCTCTCACAGTTGAGTAATAGCCATGATGAAAACTACAGGCCTCTCTTATCTTTTTAAATGGGAGAACTTGTACAACTGGTGGCTGACTAAAAACAAGTTACTGAAAAAGTATTCATGCTTAAAGTGCTTCACTGAGCTGAAATTTAAACTTAAAACATCAAGATATATTAAAATAAAAAGGAAAATCAAAATTAAAAGGACCTCAAAGGCTTCAAACTGAACATCTCAATATCTGAATAGCTTGATATATTATGGACTATCCTCCATTGCAGTCACATGCCTCTCCAGTCACATGCCCCTTGAAGTCATGCTAAGGAGAGACACGACGATCAGCAGTGTGGCTTCATGTTGAGAAAAAGCACTACAGATGTGATGTGGAAATGTGTTTATATTGATGAAAACTCAAAATCAAACCAAAGAGATAAATTCATGCTGCTTATCGCAGTTGGACCATCAATTCTTCAAATGTAACTTTGAGCTCCTACATGTGTCATATTCATTGTTAAGTCACAGTTTCACATCAAAGTTTTAAATACCTATGCTATGTAACTTTATCTCAGGTTAACAGAAGGTCTCAAACACGTTGACACACATTTGATGACTCCAGGTGATAATGCCTTGAGCCTTGTGCTTGAGTAAAAGCTAATCTCCCTCCTGACTGCTGCAGAGTTCCTCCTGTTCCTCTGTAATCTGTGGAGGCTCTGGTACCTCCTGGTCCAGACTGAAGTTCCTCGCGTGGTTTCAGACCTGCTGCTCATCCAGACCCTCCTCTTCCTTACAGTCCTGTTGTTGTGGGAGATCTTGAGGAACAAAAAAAACACAGGAATGTGATGAAACAAGAACACACATTCAACCGTACAGAGTTAAAAACATGTCCATACCTATGATGTGTGAGTTTCTGTCGGGTTTCCGGCTGATATCCAGCAGTCTGTGCTGACGGTTGATCTGCACAGACTGCTGGCAAAAAAAAAGATTTAATATGAAGGCAATATGAGCAGAGAGTACAAACAAGTTGAGGAATTGGCTGTGTTAGTGCAGTGAGAGAGTTATTTGTAAAGAAAACAGTTTTCACTAGCAGTCAAAAACACTTACACCTGCATTTTTATTTTGTTAGATAGGAACAAAATGATAGCAGAAGTGCTGCCACATGTCTGGCCCGAAAAAGAGGACCAATTTGCTTATTTGGTAGTTCAATAAAAGGCTTCAATTAGTTAAGAGTGAGGGAACAAATTAGTTTTATGTTTGAAGTTTTGTCGTGGTATACAATATTTGAAATGTTAAAAAACAAACAAAACACTACATTTTCAGAAATATTAGTGGGTGTTTCCTTGTTTGTTTGTTTTTGTTCACTAAAGTGGCCCTCACATAAGATGACAGTGCCAGCAGTGGCTCACAGCTGATGTAACTTTGAGACCCCTGGTATACATGCTGCTCAGTGCGTGGTTTTTTTTTGTGAGACTCAGGGATCACAGTTTTTTTGTAGCCATTTTCCTCATTGCTGGGTTTCAGAAATATCTGTTTTATTTTTGTGAAGGAGAAGCTCTCAAAACTTGAATCAAGTCACTGACTGGCCAATAGGTGTGTCGAATTTTGGATCACCTCAAATTTCTTGGGACCTCGGCCGAGTACATACTAAAAAGTACCTGGTACCAGGTATTACCAATTAACGGTTAACCCATAAAATTAAGTCAGGTCAAGTAGATACTAGTGGAAAACGGCTACCATTCTCTTCTTTCTCCCTCATCCTTGCTAGAGATGATCAGTGCATGTTCAACAGTTTCTGGTGCATAAAAGCTGAGACCTATGGGGAGGTTTTCCATGCAATGTATGAGAGTTCCTTGTTCCAGTTCCTGCACTGCATTCTGCTCAAACCTACACACTTTTAGATACTGTGTAGACATATTCCTGTGTCAACTGTGTCTTAATATTCCTGCCAAATATTCTACATATGATTCTTAATGATAGTCTAAGGAGCTGGGAAAGAAAAGCGTCTGGACTTTTTCAGGGTTTCAGGGTCAAATGGTGGAGAGTCGTCGTTCCCCCCCCCCCCCCCCCCCCCCCCCCCGAGAGGAACAAAGGACCCCCTAATGATACTCTAACTAATCACATGAGCCAAAGTGTGAAAACGGGTGTGGATCACAATCAGCCAGGGTTTCGGTTGAGCGCATTGTGAAACCTGGCCCCACCCTATCATGTGATTTCCTGAGGTCAGGTGGCCCAGGGCGTGAGTGGGTGTTAAGGGATCTGGGAAGAGATCTTAAAACTGAATTATAGATGACAGACAGTTGGTGTCGTAAGCCACCGCCCCTGTTCAAAGATGGTCGCTCACAGTGGAAATAAATGAATTCTTTTACTCCTTTTTCAAACCATCTGTCCTCTCTGTCCAATATGTGAACATTAGTATCCTCGAAAGAGTGACCTTTATCCTTATCTCTCACTGTCCACATCATTTGAGGAAAGATGTGGACACTTCCATAAGGCAGGTTTCTCTTAAAAACATAAATAGATGTTACCCTGTCAATCAATTCTTCTAACTTTTTTAAGAAAGATACGTTTGGACTGCTCATTCTATGAAATTCATCCAGAGACCTTGATGCACGTGGTTTGGTAGTGTCCCTACTCCTGCACCTTCTGGAATGATCTAGCATGACTCATTATTGAAAATATTGACTAACTTTTCTTTGTGCTGGAATGATGTAATGTTTGGTTTCCACAATGATAAAAAATAACAAGAGAATTAAATTTAAACAACCTATTAATAATCCTAGGTAACTATCACATCCGCAAAGCAAAATTTAGTCATTTTAAATCTTTGTTCAAAACGTTTCAAAAGGAAACCGAGCGCCATGGGAGAAATGGCTTTCCAACAAACAATAAACCAAACAATTAGAATCAGAATACTTTATTGATCCCTGGGGGAATTAACCACGTTTGACAAAAAGCCATACATATATGTGACTCTCTTATGGATCAGGCAGCATGTTATGGAGTCGTGTGTCTTTAACTTGCTGAACCACATCCCTACAAACACTCATCAGATCCGTTTCTCTGTATTTTAGCACTCTTCATCTCTCTGCAGGCTTATGTATCGCTGTTGTAGCTGAATCTGGTTCCACTCACTGAACCACGGTCCGTTTTAAGACGATTTTATGATCGCTTTAAATCCGTCCTCGTGTCTCGTTTTCACGGTTACACTGCGCTCACTGTCCTTTTCCTCCACATTACAGACTTAATTTCACAACGGCTTATTTATTTATTATTTATTTTTCCGTTGTCGCCTAATGTTTGATTTTCATTCAGCTCTATCATAGCCTTCAACCTCTCTCCCGCCATCAACTTCTGCTCTTATTTCACTTCCTGATAAGTCACTTCCCTCTGCTGTCTGAATTGAATTGTACTCACTACCGTTCAAAAGTTTTAGAACACACCAATTATTCTAGTTATTGCAATTAAAGTTTCATGTCAAATGTTAAAGTCCAATGAAAAGATTGAAAAGGTACAAATGTAAGTGATGAACTGCCAGAGGTTAAAAAAGGTAAGGTTATAATAATAATAATAATAATAATAATAATAATAATAATAATAACAATAATTAAAACTTTATTTATTTCAAACTCTTCACAAGAACCGCAGCATGCTTCACAATAATATAAAACAGATGTATATAAAACAATACAACTGCTCATACAGCACAACTCTAGTTAAAAGCCAGTCTAAATAAATGAGTCTTTAGCTGCTGTTTAAAAGAATAAATACAATGAGGTTACCCAAAACTGAAAAATAATGTACATTTCAGAATAATACAAAAATGCCCTTTTCAGTGAGCATAAAATGGGTTATCAATTTAAAGATGTTCTGCAGCAATGGAGGTTGATCCTGGACCATAAAATACTGCCAGTGGACTACTGATGACTGGAAGATGGGATTGAAATCTTCGGTTCATCACGCAGAATCTTTGTACACCATCAAGAAGGTGAAAGGATGGTTCCACAGTGTGTGGCATCAATTGTGAAACATGGAGGAGGAAGTGTGATGATCTGGGGCTGTGTTGCTGGATCCAGGGTCGATGACTTGTACAGAGTGAGAGGAACCCTGAACCAAAACATAAGTCCAAGCTATGCCAGAACTATTTCAGGAAAAAAGAACAAGTTGGTAAGCTTGAAAATATGCAGTGTCCAGCACAGTATCCAGACTTACCCCACTGAGCAGGTTTGGGATGAACTGGACAGAAGAGAGAAAGCAAAGCAACCTACAAGTGCCACACATTTATCGGAACTTTTGCAACAGATATGGGAAGAACTTTCTGAAGAATGTTTAATTTCTATTGTAGAAAGAATGCCACAAGTGTGCTCGCCTGTTATGTCTGCTAAAGGTGGCTACTTTTGGCTGGTAGTGTATATATGAGGACACTTTTTGCTACAGCATCAAAAACTACAGCAGATTCTTATGGATATTTTGAATTTGTCCACAAATTCTTTGTATGATAATAAAAACATTATAATAGATGTCCTTATTGTTCCATATTAGGTATATATTAATATACTAGTAATACTAATATATACATATTAGGTATGTATGTGGGGAGAAAACCGTTCAATGAGGTGCCTGAATATTATTCATTTACATTATTCATAATCCAGTAAAAAAAAAAAAAGATAAATGAAATAGACATAAATTACATGTTTATTCTTGTGGGAAAAAATGAAATGTGTTACAGACATACATTGCACACATTAAAATACATTAAATACATTAAAAACATTAAATATATTAAAATACATTAAAATCACTAGTGTCTTATAATTCTTTTCAAAAACATTCCTGATGACATGATGCACAGTAATATGTGTTTAATACACTGTTAATGTTCTGATTTGATGACAGATTTCACCAGGTGCAGGACAGACACATTTCTGAAATTCTGATGCAGATTACCATGATTAATGACACAATGCACTTTATTATTTAAGCTTTAATCAGCCTGAAAACATAGCAGAATGCAAAACATGTGAACAATCTGAGCTGAGCTACCACTCCATCCCTTTTAGCAGGGTGAAGGCACATCTCTTGTGTTATTAATCAGATTTCAGGTTCATCGTGACTTGCTGAACACAGAAATGCATTATTAAAGTCTATTTGTCAATTTTATGGTCAAGGTCAGTTTTGGGATTTTTATGGTCATTCCATTGTATAATTCTATCACATGTTTGCTACACATTTTACTTTTGTATCTTCCCTCATTTCAAACACCACGAAGTCAAAAGCTACTATTTCCACGCAGAAAGAGTCAAAATTGTGTGAGTGCACGATAAATATTTCCATGTACAGCCAAACATTCCAACTTTTAAAACAGAAACTGTTCAAACTTAACCCACTCTGTCTCTGTACAGCAGCTGCACATTCAGTCAGATTAAACTATCTAAAGGACTCAGCTTAGGGCAAATAAACATTTCTATTCTCCACAATATACAGGTCCGTATTATTTGTTTTTATATTTAAAAATTTTAACTATACTTTGTTTACATTATATAGTTTCCCTTACGCAGTATGATTGGGAGGCATGTCATATTTTCATTGCTATGCAGATGTAACCCATCTTTATCTATCCATAGCACTAGATGGCAAAAACAATTAACTGCAGGAATGCCTTAAAGACATAAAGACATGGATGACCTTGAATTTCTTGGTTCTGAATTGAGATGAAACAGATCTGGCACAATGTCTCAACTTCATTGGAATTGAGGTTGTGCCATGGTTATCAGCCATAAGAACAAATTCAGATTTATATTGATGTAAGG
The DNA here is from genome assembly GCF_041146795.1 of Maylandia zebra. NCBI lineage: Eukaryota > Metazoa > Chordata > Actinopteri > Cichliformes > Cichlidae > Maylandia > Maylandia zebra. The sequence goes on along the minus strand of NC_135169.1, from coordinate 21,495,677 downwards.
TATATAAATGTAAGTACAGTTTGAATCAGTGCAATATTATTTTCACACATCAATGGACCACTGAACTTCTCAGCTTCTAAAATGTAAAGCCTCATTTAGAAACTACACAAGTACATATAATGGTCAGGGATCAACATGAACCTGTCTTCTCTATTTGACTTTAATCAACTCTGCAGTGTCTCCATCAGAGTGACAAAACCGAATTCCAGCATAGAGCGGCTGAGTGAATGTGGTCTGGACTCTGTGGAGGAGAGTCATGGTTTCAGAGACGCTGTAGAAAGACAGAATACCTGCTCTGTGATCCAGGTACACTCCTACTCTGGAGGACCGAGGACCTGAGAGGACAGTTGGGACTTTGTTGTGCCAAAATTTATAGCTGTTTGTGTCACAACGTAATGCCCAAGATTTGTCATTGTATCCAAGAAAACATTCATTTAGGCCCGTTTTTCTGCTGATATTCTTCAATGTGACTGCTACACAAACTCCTCTCCCTCTCCACTCCACCTCCCAGTAACAACATTCAGTCAGAGTCTGTCTACTCAAAACCTGATAACATCCAGTGAATCTGTCTGGATGATCAAAATAAAATTGTTGTTGGTTCATAAATGTTGCTTTTCTGTTCCCCTCAGATAATAACAGACGTGTGTTTGCTGTGTTTGGATCCAGTGTGATTTCATGTGAATGTTTTAAGAATCCAGCTCTGGTCTTTGGCTCAGGTGGTGACAGTAAAACATCCACTTCAGTCACTGTCAGTGAGATGTTTGTCCATTCCTCTCTCAGAATGTCCTGTAGTTTATCTCTGGTCTCTGACACAGCTGCTGTCACATCCTCAAAGTAGCTCAGAGGACGAATATTGATGCTGGATGAGTGTGTAGACTCACTGAGTGCTGACAGTGAGGGGTAGTTGTGTAGAAACTGGTTGTGATCCTCTGTGTGTGAGAGCTGCTCCAGCTCGCCGTCTTTCCTCTTCAGCTCAGCGATCTCCTGCTCCAGCTTCTCCTGAAGCTCTTTGACTCGACTCACTTCAGTTTCCTGCTGGGATCTGACCTGCTGCTTCACATCAGAGCTTCTTTTCTGGAGGAGACGGATCAGCTCAGTGAACATCTTCTCACTGTCCTCCACTGCTTTATCAGCAGAGCCATTGATGGCCTCCACCTCCTGTTGAAGCAGCTTCACATCTTTCTCTCGCTCCTGGATTCTCTGCTGGATGTTTAGTCGTCTTACCTCGAGCTCCTTCTGCTTCTCAGTCCTTTCTGCTGCAGCTGGGACTGTTTCATGGCCTTTATGTTCATCAATTGTGCAGAGATAACAGATACTCTGCTGATCAGTACGACAGAAAATCTTCATCACCTCATCATGACGAGAGCAGATGTTCTCCTGGAGCTTCTTGGAGGGGGCCACCAGCTTGTGTTTCTTTAACGGAGCTGCATCATAGTGAGGTTGGAGGTGTTTCTCACAGTACGAGATAACACAGACTAAACAGGACTTGATGGCTTTCAGCTTCCTCCCAGTGCAGACATCACAGGCCACATCTTCAGGTCCAGCATAGCAGAGATTAGCTGGAGCAGCTTGGAGTCCAGTCTTCTTCAGCTCCTCCACCAACTCTGCTAACATGATGCTTTTCTCCAGGACAGGCCTCGGTGTGAAAGTCTTCCTGCACTGAGGGCAGCTGTGGATTCCCTTCCTGTCCTCTTCATCAAAGTGGGCTTTAATACAGTTCATGCAGTAGCTGTGTCCACAGGGAATAGTCACCGGATCCTTCAGTAGATCCAAACAGATGGAACAAGAGAAGGTTTCTTCATCCAGCTGAACTCCTTTCTGCGCCATTTCTCCTCTCAGTGTCAGTGACTGTGTGAGTTTCTCTTCCTCATAACTGAAACTAGTCTGAGCTCTGATCTCAAAATGTGAATGGAGCCTGTCAGCTCTGAAACTTACACGTCACCACATGTTGGTTACACCCATCTTCAAACTGCAGATCTGAGGGGGAGGGAACGAGGAAACACGTGGACAGAGAGGAGGTGCTGTGTTTAAGAGCAGGAAGAAGAGGGAGGGTTATCAGGCTGTGCTTCACTCCAGGAAGAGGAGCAGTTTGAGAGCGATACTGATACTGATAGTTTAACCCTTTATTTACTGCTCACATCAACGTTTAAGCTTGTTAACACTTTCTTCTATATAAATAAACTTCAGTTTAGAAATGTCAGAGTTCTCACCGAAGTTAACAAACAGTCCTTCAGTTTCAGTCAATGCAGGAGGATAATGATCCTAAACATACAGATAAGGCAGCCACTGACATGATGCTTATGTTGCATTTAAGTTTATGTTCATTTCAGTTGTTTCTCTCCCTCAAATACCATCAGAGGTGAGAGGGTGCAGCAGGTGTAGTAGTTGGTATATGAGGCAGTAAACAAATTAAAGTGTTTTCAAACACATTCATCTCCATAAAAATGTGATAAATGTTTGACAGGAATAATAAAAAGAAACCCTGACTCCTTTAAAAATATTTTTCTGTTGTTACAGTTGAGTTGATCACAACTTCTACAATCATTTTTAACAGGAACGTGGCTAAATACAGGTATGTGAGAACCAGTCAAAAGTGGCAAAAGTCTAGACATTCTGTACTTAAGCAGAAGTACAGACACTAGTGTTAAAAAACACTTTACTACAGTAAAAGTTGAAGTACTGGTTCAACTTTTTTACTCAAGTAAAAGTAATTAAGTATAGGCTTTGAAATGTACTCAAAGTAAAAAAAAAGTAAAAAGCAGTTCTTTGCAGGACATTTCTCCCACCTATTTTTTTTTATAAAGCTAACTGAACCTTGTGCTATAGTAATGTAATAATTCTAATCGTATTCAACTTGAGTCAAAAGAAAAAGAAGGATTTTTTTTTTAAATTGCAATTTTTTTAATGCCATTATTGTACAAAGTGCCTTTGCCTCTTAACAGGAAAATGAGCACAGTCAGAGGTTAAAGTGAGATTCAGCAGGTGGAGAAACCAAAAAGTCAGTTTTAATCGCTCAGTGGTGGGGAAAAAAATCACAAGTTTGCCCGGCCCATCGGAGCCATCCGTGGGGAGGAAGCAACGATCGCGCCGCCGGCCCGGCACCCCATAGCCAGATGTTTGGACTAGTTTACAACTGTTGAGAATACAGGGAGTGCAGAAATATTAGGCAAATGAGTATTTTGTCCACATCATCCTCTACATGCATGTTGTCTTACTCCAAGCTGTATAGGCTCGAAAGCCTACTACCAATTAAGCATATTAGGTGATGTGCATCTCTGTAATGAGAAGGGGTGTGGTCTAATGACATCAACACCCTATATCAGGTGTGCATAATTATTAGGCAACGTCCTTTCCTTTGGCAAAATGGGTCAAAAGAAGGACTTGACAGGCTCAGAAAAGTCAAAAATAGTGAGATATCTTGCAGAGGGATGCAGCAGTCTCAAAATTGCAAAGCTTCTGAAGCGTGATCATCGAACAATCAAGCGTTTCATTCAAAATAGTCAACAGGGTCGCAAGAAGCGTGTGGAAAAACCAAGGTGCAAAATAACTGCCCATGAACTGAGAAAAGTCAAGCGTGCAGCTGCCAAGATGCCACTTGCCACCAGTTTGGCCATATTTCAGAGCTGCAACATCACTGGAGTGCCCAAAAGCACAAGGTGTGCAATACTCAGACACATGGCCAAGGTAAGAAAGGCTGAAAGACGACCACCACTGAACAAGACACACAAGCTGAAACGTCAAGACTGGGCCAAGAAATATCTCAAGACTGGTTTTTCTAAGGTTTTATGGACTGATGAAATGAGAGTGAGTCTTGATGGGCCAGATGGATGGGCCCATGGCTGGATTGGTAAAGGGCAGAGAGCTCCAGTCCGACTCAGATGCCGGCAAGGTGGAGGTGGAGTACTGGTTTGGGCTGGTATCATCAAAGATGAGCTTGTGGGGCCTTTTCGGGTTGAGCATGGAGTCAAGCTCAACTCCCAGTCCTACTGCCAGTTTCTGGAAGACACCTTCTTCAAGCAGTGGTACAGGAAGAAGTCTGCATCCTTCAAGAAAAACATGATTTTCATGCAGGACAATGCTCCATCACACGTGTCCAAGTACTCCACAGCGTGGCTGGCAAGAAAGGGTATAAAAGAAGAAAAACTAATGACATGGCCACCTTGTTCACCTGATCTGAACCCCATTGAGAACCTGTGGTCCATCATCAAATGTGAGATTTACAAGGAGGGAAAACAGTACACCTCTCTGAACAGTGTCTGGGAGGCTGTGGTTGCTGCTGCACGCAATGTTGATGGTGAACAGATCAAAACACTGACAGAATCCATGGATGGCAGGCTTTTGAGTGTCCTTGCAAAGAAAGGTGGCTATATTGGTCGCTGATTTGTTTTTCTTTTGTTTTTGAATGTCAGAAATGTATATTTGTGAATGTGGAGATGTTATATTGGTGTCACTGGTGAAAATAAATAATTGAAATGGGTATATATTTGTTTTTTGTTAAGTTGCCTAATATTTATGCACAGTAATAGTCACCTGCACACACAGATACCCCCCTAAAATGGCTAAAACTAAAAACTACTTCCACAAACATTCAGCTTTGATATTAATGAGTTTTTTGGGTTCATTGAGAACATGGTTGTTGTTCAATAATAAAATTATTCCTCAAAAATACGACTTGCCTAATAATTCTGCACTCCCTGTAGATTCCTTAATATAGATCAGAGTTAAAGAGAATATATTTGGGGATTGGTTGTAATATTACAATATGGCGGTTAATGGGAATACAAAATAGAAAAATGGGCCTGGGATGGGAACAAAGAACTGAGGTGCAGGACAGGAGGACAATCAACACCCACCCCCAGGGAGAAAGCAAGAGTTACTGAGGGTGAGGGGCAGACAAAGGGCAAAAGAGACACTACCTTAAAAGGAGATGGGGGTCAGGGTGTCAGCACCCTTGGCCACTGTACTAGTGTATTTTTGTGCAATACGTTTTCTTTTTATTGTCAATGGTGCAATAGACCTCAATACTTGAAATGTGCAATTTACTTGTATTTTTATTCCTATTTATTCTATTTATCCCCTTCGTATATTTTATTATATATATATATATATATATATATATATATATATATATATATATATATATATATATATATATATATATGTGTGTGTGTGTGTGTGTGTGTGTGTGTGTGTGTGTGTATAATATTCTGTAACTCTGTAACTTCTGTCGGTGCTGTGCTTTTGGAGACAGAATTTCCCAGAGGAACCCACCCGAGGGATTAATAAAGTTTTATCTTATCTTATCTATTTCCATTGTGGGGGTGTTTACTGTAGGGGGGAAGAGACCAGAAGTTTTAACTGTAACTGTTTTGTGGAGTTCTTTAGATCAGCCTTTAGCATAGGATGCAGTGTGCTGATCTCCAGATGCATCTGTAAGAATAATGGGTAATAAAAGGATTGTGTAAAACATGGAAACATCTCAGCGTGATCTCTACCAGGACCAAAAGAATCGCAGAGACCGGCGTTGTCGCAACACAACAGCTTAGTAGCTTGAATAGTGCCTTTGCAAAAACAGCAATTGCATACACTCAAGTGAACAAATACACCCAAGAGCATTTAACCTACATAACATAATGCGATCAGAACTCACCTTCTGGCAATCACACACAGCAACAAACCAAGGGAATAAATATTGCCGGTGTTACAGATTAACTGGTGATGGTCAAACAGATCAGAATCAGAATCGTGTTTATTGGCCAAGTATATATGCAGACACATACAAGGAATTTGGTTCCGGTAGATGGTGGCTCTCAAGCACAGCAATGTAAATCACACACACACACACACACACACAAAAGATGGCTCCGGACTTTTACATAAACATAATATATTCAGTCCTGTAGAAAGTTACATATTTAAAAACATATGATCCTCTCTGGTTACTTTGGTATGAATAACTCTGAATCACTTTATGGTAAATAACACACTATCTGCAAAAAACTGTGAAAGAATTCCACATGACAAGTTTGTAGTTCAACATACAAGTGACGACCTTTGACCTTCATCAGGTTTTATTTAATTGTTTTAGAGAAAATCTCATATGCTCTTCATGCAGCTGAGTACATCAAGTGTTTAAAACGGAAGCTGTGCAGGTCTGAGATCAGCAGCTTTGTGAAACACCAAACTGAGGTCCTGTTAATGCTGATATATAGTGACACAGTTACATGAGTGATTAATCCTTTTGTTTTTAACTTTATCAATAAAACAGCTGCAGCTTTCACTGACAGCACATGTGGTACTTTAACCTTTGTACTGTTTTCATCAGTTCATTTTGCAGTTAACATGTTGGATGATCTGTCTGCTGTCACTGGGTGGTGCTGAGGTCTGAATCTGAGGGCAGCTCCTGTAGTCACAAAGAGAACAGAACCATCGAACTCAAATATAAATTTTATCCCTCAAAATTGAAATAAAGCTGATTCTTCTGTCCTCACACACTCAGGATCTGAAGTTCTTCTCTTGCATTTTTTTCAGTATTGCAGTACACTACAGTACTTTAATCCATAGTTCCTGATTAATGAGGAGTTACTGAAGTTCAAGCTTTAAAAAAAAATGTTACTGTCTTTACCGATGTGGCAAGAGACTGAAAACATGCTGTTGTTTGCACATATTTAATATTCAGCGGCAGCAGGATGCAGCCTGCTGTTTTTAAAGTATAACACTTGTAATAAAAGTACAGTGACGATAATTAATGACTGAGCAGCCTGGGGCGTTTCTCTTGATTTCTTTAGTCAGGGTAAATTCATTCACCTGCACAGATTAGCTAAACGAACCCTGACAGCCGAGTCCTCATCTTAGCTAGCTAGGTCTTAGGACCGAGCTAAGGACGGTAGTTACGGATTAGCTTACAAACACGTTTAACTTACCGAAAAAGTGCAGCAGGGCCTCGGGTCCTTCTGTCGGGTAGTCCAGTTTACTGAAGAACACCTCAGGCTGTCAGGTTAAAACACTCGGTCGTGTCTTCGTAGCGTAAACGCTGGCCCTCCTCTCAGAGGCTCTATCTGCTATTCCCGAACAGAGATACGCAAGTTTCTCCGTGACTGCAGCTGCCAGTCAAAGCTGCTATGATGACGTCTCACTCCAATTTAACATCACCGCGGTAGGAATTAGAATCAGACTTATGGGAGAGGAGACCCCTTGAACATAAATCAGCGTGATGAGAACCATTGATAACAAAAGAGAATAAATTTATTTTAGTCTGACCCCAGTCTTATCCGCTAACATGGAGGAGGCGGGGTTTATGACGGCGATAGAGACGTTTTGGCTTCATTTTCGGGGAGCTGTCGCGTTGTCCATGTTTTCTACAGTCAATGCTCAGCCCCCCCGCACCCTCACCCACCTTCTCATGCTCAGCACTCACTCACCCCCTCCCTCCTGGCTTGTCACTACCCGATCCGTACCGGAAACCCGATCGGTACCCCACATGCACAAATCTTACGTCACTTCCTCTCTTTGCCAACATTGCGACATTCAATATATTTGAATGATACGGTTAGCGCCCAGTTAGCTCCTAGCATTTCTCAACAGCTCTGCCTCCTTTTCGACTGCCCGGGACATTTAAACAATGGATAATCCGTATACAAAGAAATTCATGCTTTTCTCCTCAACAGAGAGCGTCCCCCGATTGAGCAACAGCGCCGTAAAATAAGAAGAATGGCGCCTAATTACAGAGTTAATAATGCAGACTTTGTAATATCTCACGTGTAGATTCATCAGCCAGATGAAGTGTTTACTGACAATTGACAGTGATAGCGCACATCATCATCATCACTATTCCAACAATCCTCTCCTCACAGACAAGCATAAACACACTCGACTATCGCTAAATCAGATTTAACACACGTTTGTAATGACGCTAATTCAGTTTATAATAGGGTTTATTCGCTCGGTCAGCAGGTGGCGGTATCCTCGTACACTGGGGAGTAAACTGCCATTAAACGAACAGAAGAAGAAGAAAACATCTGCACATGCGCGGTACAGATCGGGTAGACCCGATTTGTACGGTCAGACTTTACAAATGCGCAGTAAGGATCGGAGAGTCCTGATCCGTAACTTTCTTTTTATTTTTCGTTTTTGTCTACATTGTACTGAAACGCTTCATTATTGCAAACATTTTAAGATATACTTGTTATTCTTAACATCTTAACAGATACTCTGACCCATAACTATCGTAAAACGCTACGACCGGAAGTAGAAACCTTTCGCGCATGCGGGGTACCGATTGGGTTACCGGTACGGATCGGGTAGTGACATGGCTCACAGCTTCTTCTTCTTCTTCTTCCTGGTTGGAAACCAATGTTAAGGCACATTACCGCCCCCTGGCTCAGTAGACATTTAGATGAGAAAATACATATTCGACACATTTGAGGAAAGTACTAATAAAACCACAAACCAGGCAAGAAATTTGGGTGTAGTGATGGATGCAGACCTAAACTTAGAAAAACACATTAAGACAATAACAAAGTCAGCTTACTATCACCTCAAGAATATTTCAAGGATAAAAGATCTGATGTCTCAACAGGACCTGGAAAAACTAGTCCATGCATTCATCTTTAGTAGGCTTGATTACTGTAACAGCATCTTTACAGGTCTACCTAAAAAATCAGTCAGACAACTACAGCTCATTCAGAACTCTGCTGCTCGAGTCCTCACTAAGACCAAAAAAGTGGACCACATCAGTCCAGCTCTGAGGTCTTTACACTGGCTGCCTGTCCGTCAGAGGATAGACTTTAAAGTTCTGATGCTGGTCTATAAAGCTCTGAATGGTTTAGGACCAAAATACATCAATGACCTCCTGACCCAGTATGAACCTTCCAGATCCCTCAGGTCATCTGGATCTGGTCTTTTATCAGTTCCCAGAGTCAGAACCAGACACGGAGAAGCTGCATTCAGCTTTTATGCTCCTTATATCTGGAACAAACTCCCAGAAAGCCTCAGATCAGCTGAAACACTCAGTTTATTTAAATCCAGGTTGAAGACTCACCTGTTCTCAGCTGCATTTGAATAAAGCACCAAATCCACACTTTAAGCTTAAATTTCAAAACTTACATTTAACTACTGATTTTATCTACTGTTCTGATTTTATCTGTTTTGATTTTATATACTGTTTTGTTTGTTTGTTTGTTTGTTAATTAGTTTGTTTGTTTGTTTGCTTGTTCTAATCAGTTTTAAATCATGCTTTTTATTTGTTTTTGTTTCTAATGTCTCTGTAAAGCACTTTGAATCAAATTGTTGTTGAATTGTGCTATACAAATAAACTTGCCTAACTTGCCTTGCCTAAAATAAAATGAAAATAAATCAAATAAATGTTCCCTTTAGAAGTCTTAATCTTTTTGCTCTATAAAAATAGTTGGGTTTTTTTTAATCACTCATCTTAGCAGTAGGATATACATGAAAAGAGAAACAAATTAAGTTTGAGTGAAAATGTACATTTTTTGCACTCTCTGGACAACTGGTTCTGTGACTGAAATGACTCAAACCCGATTCACTTTGGTGAGTGACTCATTCAAACTCGATTCAGTAAAAAGAATCGAATTTACCATCACTAACAGACTGAACCATGCTGAGGTTTATGGTTAAACAAGTTCTCATCCTTTGTAAACCACTAATAATTAGACCAGACAGTAAATAGAGATGTCCTCCTCCTGTTTCTGTACTGTTTTTGCATGCTTATATCATAAAACTTTAGCCTGTCACCTTTGTAAAGCCCAACATTTCTGCTGTATCATATATCCTGTTTCCTGTTTTGATGCTAACCCCATGTTGCTCTCCGAAGCATTCAGAGTGTGAATGCGTATGAATGTTAGACAGTAAGCACTAAACAGTTTTTAAAAAGTGCTTGTGTGAATGGGGTGTGATTGTCACGGTTCTGGGTCAGTTTGACCCAGTAATTTGAGTTCTCTTGTTTTGGTTTGATTTTGTATTTTGTATTGTATTCTGATTCTTGTGCTTTGTTGATCAACAATAGAACTCTAGATCTCTATACAGTCCATTCTCTTTTGAGTTGTTCCAACACAGTGTGTTTGTTTTGATTCGTAGACCCCGAAAATGGTGCCACGCTCCCACAATGCATTGCGACATGACGCCAACTTCAAAGCTCTATACTGGTGACTTGATTGGAATCAGGTGTGAAAGCTGATTGGAGTCTCTGCCTGAAGGTGGAGCCCAGCAGAGTGGAAAAACCCCGCACTCACCCGGACCATGATACATGCCTCATTCACACAAGCTTTTTCCCTCTGCTTTATTGATTTCTATCAAACATTCATAACTAGTATCAAGAATCTTTTGTATGCAGACTGGAGAAGCGAGGGATCAAACTACCAACATTCTGATTAGCAGATGTAAATTAGAAGGTTAGTGCACCCGAGTGGTAGAAGAAATCCTAACTCAATGTTCTTTACAAGAGTGAAGGAAAACGAAAGCATTGATACTGTAAATAAGTGTAGATACAAATCATCTACTGTTATGAAAACTGTCAAGAAGATCAGTGAAGGGATTTCAGAACCACTAACATACATTTCGGGATTATTCAGAACGGTACTTCCAAACTAAATGAAAATAGTTAAAGTTCTGCTGCTGCATAAAACTGAGGATAGCCACCACTTCACAAATTATAGGCCTGTTTCTCAATTTCCAGAGTTCTCCAGAAATCTCAAAAATTTGTTCAATAATTGATGACACAGACATAAATTACTCTCTTAGAGTCAGTAGTTTCAGATCAAACAGTTCGGCATGATTGGCATTAATTACATCGATCGAAGGATTTAGAAACGCAATAGATCAGAAAAAGGATGCAGTTAGAATATTCTTAGATTTTAAAAACCTGTACAGATATCCTGTAAACTACAATGTCATTTATGCCCATGATGATGAGTGGATGTAAGCTTTTTATCACACCTGTACATTTAGACCAGGGGTCTCAAATTCGCTGCCCGGGGGCCACTCGTGGCCCATGTCACCCCTACTTGCGGCCTGTATATTGATGTGAGGAAATATATTGCAATTTGGCCCTTAAAGTTACTTTTTTTTGTTAGGGAGTATTTGTTTGTTGTTGAGTACAATGTCAAAATAAGTTTTTATAGATCTTATAGATCCAAAAATTATTTAATATTAAGGCAATATGAGCAGAGAGAGGGATTTGGCTGTGTTATTTCAGTGAGACAGTTATTTGTACTCGCAGTCAAAAACTAATGTGTGCACTTATGTCTGCATTTTTATTTTGTTAAAAATGAACAAAATTATAGCACAAGTGCTGCCATGTGTCTGTCCAGAAAGAGAGTACCAATGTGTTTATTTGGTAGTCCAATGAAAAGTTTCAGTTAAGAGGGAGAGAAAAAATAGCATTCACTTTTGCAGTTTTGTCTTGTTATACAACATTTAACAAACAAAACGCTACATTTTTGGAAATATTTGTGGGTGTTTTCTTGCTGTTTGTTTGTTTGTTTTTTGTACTACTTAAACTAAGTGGCCCTCCAGTGAGATGACAACGCCAGCAGTGACCTACAGCTCATTTAAGTTTAAGACCCCTGATTTAGACCATTTGTTATCAAACATTTTTTATTGGTGTGCTCCAATTCAAAACTTCTTCCACCACCAAATTTTCATCAGTCATTAAAAAATAAGTCCAACTTCTTTCAAACAACCAACGTCTCATGATAGTGATGTAAAAAATAAAATATAATACAGACTGAGGCAAGTTTATCCAAACAGTCAAAACATCAATTTTTACACTTCTATAAAACATCAGAAATGAAAGAAAAATAAAAACTTGTGTGGGAAAAAAGGGATTTGAAAGCACTCTGATATGCTGCTTCCATATTTAAGAGATTACACCTGTGGGAATTTGTACATTAATTCACTGACGCTCTCCTCACAGGTGCTACAAGGATATGCCATTTAAATCATTCTCTGCTGAGCAACGTCTGAAGCATGAAAAAACCTTCCAAAACTGTATACTGCTGTGGATTTTGCCATGAAACATTTAATGAAATAGGTCACCTGCATTTAATGGATGTGTTTTTCTAACGTGTTTATAACACCATTTTTCTATAGAATAACTAATCTTTATAGTGGCAGAGTATGTGACTAACAGATTAGAAGGTAGAAAAAATGTAGAGCGCAGACAGAGTCAGATGCTGACCCGTTATTTTCTCCCTGAAAGCACAGACAGTTTTTATTGAGATACTTAAATGAGTTAATAGCACAGTATTTCTCTCTCTCTCTGCTAATATGAGTGAATGGAGTTCACCCACTAGTCTCTGTTTATCTCACTTTCTCTTATCTGTGTGGCCATAATTATTCTAATAAGACGTCTACATATTGTTTATATATCTATATAATATTTATTTGATTACATTTTGGATTCTGGTGTTTATGTGATTGGATCATCTATATTGGTCTTCACAATCCACAGCAACAATAATAAGGAGAGAGAGGATATTGCTTTCTTTTACACTTGCATGAGTAATACATAGAAGAGGTAGTTTTAAAAACATCAATTCACTAGTTACAAGTCCCAGGTCAAATCACTCTGTTTAAAAGAAAGTGTAACTGTCTGAGTCTCACACTGCCCAGTACCAGGTACGCCAGCTGCTGAAACTGTGGTGAATTGCACCTAAACCTCGTTTAGTTATGGTCACATGACCTGGGCATTTTGAACCACGCTTTGGAGCAGTGTTTGGAAACATCTGCGCTTCAGAAGCTCCATGTGAACACATGCGTTTTGAAACTTCCAAACTCGATTTGCACACAGGGGCAACAATCCTTTTTTTTTTTTTTTTTTTTTTTTTTTTTTTTGCTGTGCTGAGTTCTTCAAGCCTCCAAGACTTTCTATGTCAGTGGCTTTCATCATGCCACTTTAATCTAATCCAATAATTTGCGGAGAGCTGCCTCCTCTGAATTCAAGGCGTAATTTCTCTTACCTCCACTTGAAGAGCATAAACTGAGATGGTCTTAACTGGTCCTAGATAAAACAAACCCACAGTTAAACCTTGACCTGATCAAGGCAACGTGTGCTTGTTACTGTGAAGCCATATCAGTTCAACAACCTTTACCGCTTACACAACTGATAACACAAATAACTGGCTCACACCTCTTTACAAGCCCCAGACATGATCTCTCCTATTCATCAAAATATGTATCCCTCTTTATTTAAAGTGACATGACAAAACAGGAGCATACTAAACTTAAACTGTTTTGAAAATCAACATAATTTTTTTTTGGATATACATTTTTGTGTGTTTGTCACTTCACAGCTTTAAATCCTGTGGGGTATAAGACACTTAATGTTAAAAAATGTTAAGTATAAAATGAAAGAAAAGAAAAAAACACAACAAAACGTTTCAGTGTGAAGTAATTATAAAAGAATCAGTTCTCCAATTATTGACTAATGTCACAGTCCTGGGTCGATGACCCAGTGTTTTGTGTATTGTTATTGTTATTTTATGATTTCTGTGTGGTTTGTGATTTCTAGTGTTAGTATGGGTTCAGTTCAGTGCCAGCAATAAAGCTGAGGTTCTTTGAATTTAAGTTTACGCCTCCACGAGCCTGCATATTGGGTCTGTTTCCTGCTCGCCTGCACGCAGACCATGACAACTAACTGATGAATCACTGCAGCTCCAACATATTGTTGCATTTGACAACCCACTACAGCAACTACAGAATAAAAGCACTAACCAGACTGATGACAGATTTCAAACATGCTGAATATGAAGAGTAGTATCATTTAAACTCACATGATTATCAGCCATAAGAACAAATTCAGATTTATATTGATGTAAGGTATATAAATGTAAGTACAGTTTGAATCAGTGCAATATTATTTTCACACATCAATGGACCACTGAACTTCTCAGCTTCTAAAATGTAAAGCCTCATTTAGAAACTACACAAGTACATATAATGGTCAGGGATCAACATGAACCTGTCTTCTCTATTTGACTTTAATCAACTCTGCAGTGGCTCCAGCTGAAAAATAAAGCCAAAGTCCAGCATAGAGCGGCTGAGTGAATGTGGTCTGGACTCTGTGGAGGAGAGTCATGGTTTCAGAGACGCTGTAGAAAGACAGAATACCTGCTCTGTGATCCAGGTACACTCCTACTCTGGAGGACCGAGGACCTGAGAGGACAGTTCGTACTTTCTTGTGAAAAAATGAATAACTGTTGTTTTCACAAAGTAATGCCCAAGATTTGTTATTGTATCCAAATATACGATCAGCTGACTTTCCTACTCTTCTGATATTCTTGTATGAGACTGCTACTTCTATCCCTCTCCCTCTCCACTCCACCTCCCAGTAGCAACGTCCAGTCAGACTCTCTCTACTCAGGACTTGATCATAAAAGGTGAATCTGTCTGGATGATCAGAATAAGACTGTTGTTGTTTCAACTGTGTTGCTTTTCTGTCCCCTTTAGATAATAACAGCTCTTTGTGTGCTGTGTTTGGATCCAGTGTGATTTCACATGAATATTTTAAGAATCCAGCTCTGGTCTTTGGCTCTGGTGGTGACAGTGAAACATCCTCTTCAGTGACTGTCAGTGAGATGTTTGTCCATTCCTCTCTCAGAATGTCCTGTAGTTTATCTCTGGTCTCTGACACAGCTGCTGTCACATCCTCAAAGTAGCTCAGAGGACGAATATTGATGCTGGATGAGTGTGTAGACTCACTGAGTGCTGACAGTGAGGGGTAGTTGTGTAGAAACTGGTTGTGATCCTCTGTGTGTGAGAGCTGCTCCAGCTCGCCGTCTTTCCTCTTCAGCTCAGCGATCTCCTGCTCCAGCTTCTCCTGAAGCTCTTTGACTCGACTCACTTCAGTTTCCTGCTGGGATCTGACCTGCTGCTTCACATCAGAGCTTCTTTTCTGGAGGAGACGGATCAGCTCAGTGAACATCTTCTCACTGTCCTCCACTGCTTTATCAGCAGAGCCATTGATGGCCTCCACCTCCTGTTGAAGCAGCTTCACATCTTTCTCTCGCTCCTGGATTCTCTGCTGGATGTTTAGTCGTCTCACCTCGAGCTCCTTCTGCTTCTCAGTCCTTTCTGCTGCAGCTGGGACTGTTTCATGGCCTTTATGTTCATCCATTGTGCAGAGATAACAGATACTCTGCTGATCAGTACGACAGAAAATCTTCATCACCTCATCATGACGAGAGCAGATGTTCTCCTGGAGCTTCTTGGAGGGGGCCACCAGCTTGTGTTTCTTTAATGGAGAGACATCATAGTGAGGTTGGAGGTGTTTCTCACAGTAAGAGGCTGGACAAGATAAACAGGACTTGATGGCTTTCAGTTTCCTCCCAGTGCAGACATCACAGGCCACATCTTCAGGTCCAGCATAGCAGTGATCAGCTGGAGCAGCTTGGAGTCCAGTCTTCTTCAGCTGCTCCACTAAAGCTGCTAACATGGTGTTTTTCTCCAGGACAGGCCTCTGTGTGAAAGTCTTCCTCGTTTCTCCGTCCAGTTGAACTCCTTTCTGCGCCATTTCTCCTCTCAGTGTCAGTGACTGTGTGAGTTTCTCTTCCTTATAACTGAAATTAGTCTGAGCTCTGACCTCAACAACATGTGTTTTTTTTTGCAGTGAATGGAGCCTGTCAGCTCTGAAACGTGGTTACACAAATGTTCAAAGGTCAGATCAGAAGTGAAGGGAATGAGGAAACATCTGAACAAAGGGGACTTCCCTTGTTTAAGAAAAAGAAGATGAAGAACAGGGAGGATTGTATTTCACTCCAGGAAGTGGTTTGTAATTGTTATTGTGTGTTTAAACACTTTTTATTTACTGCTCACCTCAACTTGTAAGCTTTAAATAATTAATTACTGAATTAAGTAATTAACCCTTTAAGACCTACCATAGAACCAAGTCCACCAGAGCTTATATTATATTTTTACATGTTGTAGAGCCATTTTTGGGAGCATTTCAAGTTGCTATACATCAATACAACCATTATAGCCCAGATTTTAATAATATGTATTCATTAAGTGCATAGTAATTACATAAATTGCAAAAAAGATCAATAAACTACAAAAAAATTGAAAATTGTTTTTGTTTTTTTAACATATATTTCTAGTTAGAGAAATTTAAGAGGCTTATCCCTCAAAACTGTAAATACAAAAAAGTTGCACAAAATAGTTTCCCACCACGGGAAATTTATTTTGAGTGTCTTCATAGTTTTATTTTTGAAATACACCAATTTCTATACACTGCAGGAAAAACGAAAATAAATATTATAGGGCAAATTTGCAAAAAAGCAGCATATGCATCAAAATAAACTATTTCCAGCAGTGCAATATGAGTCCTAAGCATCCCAGAAATGACACAGAAAGTCATAAAGTCAAACATAACTTTTAAAAACACCAGTATAAGCTCATGAGGCCTTGATGGTAAAAAACTACATTTCCGCGAAAATGACGTCACTTCTGGTTTCGGGCAGGTCATGGTGGGCATGCGACAGTTCACGCTGATGGACGTAGGAAGTGTTTTGAACAGCTGATCGGATCCGCAAAGCGTGTTTCTCGAATATTATGTTTTTGTTGCTGCAAGCGCTTTTTATGCAGCTTTTGCAAAGCCATATGTGGAAGGAAACTGTGACCTAGGACAAGTTGATGGCATGATGTAAGTACAACTCCTCCAGTTTCACATGCAAAGAAAATTATTGCGCTAGCTTACGTGGTTGCAGTGCTACTGGGATTTAAAAATAGTTACACAAAACGGAGCGTGCCCGCTCTGACCGGCTTTAAAGGGTTAAGTAATTTTAGGGTAAAATCTTGAATTTAGAATGTAATTTAGCCTAAAAGGCATATTTTAACGTTATATTATTTGAAGTTATGTGTTGCAATTCTGAAATCCCACAGGACATTAATGCACCAGATGATTTGGGTGATTTAACAAATTTAGAAACTCGAGTTGAACCAAAGTTATTTTGAGGGGAACATTACTATTTGACATTCAAAATATGAAAATAACATAACTGTCATGGTTCCTGAGGCCTCTCAGGCTGGCCTGCCTTTTCTCTCCCTCTCTCCATTGCTTTTCTGTCTTTCTTGTTTTTCTGTCAGTATTTGTATGCGTATGCTTGGGGGTATTTTGTTTAATTTCCTTCAGGTGCTTTCTCCGCATTCCTCCAGGTTCCTCACCCATTAGATCATATTTACCTATGGCTCATTGGCTAATCAGGCTGGTTACTTAAGACAGGACTAGAGAGTTGTATGTATGGTCAAACCAAGCGCAGTACATGCGTTAGTGAGTACCCTGCAGCAACACCAAAGAAAGTCTGCTCACCTTTTGTTTCCAGGTAAAGGAGGTCTGAGAGAAGTTGTTGGACTATGACCTCAGAGACAGAAATATTGAGTTAATACAACTGTGATATACTGTGGAGCTGATCCATGTAACCCTGAGGTTATGTTGTAATAGTTCGTTTTGTGTTTTGCTGATGAAGAGCTGACCCTGAGGTATCTACACAGCAGCCATAATAAGAGCTCGAGTTGGAATTCTCTAAATACTGAGGAAAGGAGCGTCAATGCTTCAACAAACTGCAAAGATGATAATACAAACATTATTGTGATATAACTACACTTATGTGTGGTGACACATAATAAAAAATAAATAAATTCTGCTCTGTTATTATTGCACAATTGTAAATGTACTTTGAGAGTGCACCTGTACATTTTCAGCAGGTTCCTAAATAGAGGGTCAAGTCTTTCTACTAGAAGATCATATTCCGGTCAATGAATCACAGAATCGTGTTACACAAGGCAATATTTTTTTTATTTCCATACAAAAAAAAGAATAAGAGGAAAGTAAAAGGGAACCATAATATAGACTAGGGCAGACCTTCCCAAAGTGTGGGGCCCACCCCCTAGGGGGGGCAGAGAGCCATTGCAGGAGGGGGCGTGGTATGAAAAGGAAAAAACACAACGACAACAATGCTTGGACACTGCTATCATGGGGCGCCTACACAAACGCAAAGCAGGAGATGAAGCATAGCTGAATATGTTTCCAAACCAACTTCATTCTAAGCCAAAGACTAGAAAATATGGTGAAGCATATCTTCGCTTTGGCTTCACCTGCACAAGTGCCAAAGTAGTTCTCCCCTGCATAACTGCTTTTCCCTGCGTCGGGAGCACACACTGGGCTCTTCAAATCACGGACAAACAGTATCCCACATTCTTGATTTTTAGTTCACAAACACTTGTCGTAATGACTAACTACTCCTGACATTTTGGAGATGTTAGCTCTTTATACAGTAAAGTTACAGCGGGATACAAATAACATCAGGCTGATCCTGCCACAATTTGTTCCCCCTGTCTAAATCACGGACAAACAGGATCCCACAGCTGTTTATGTTTTTAAACCCATTTTGCACAGAGAGGCATTTTTGAAAAATGTATTGATAGCAATGTTGAGGGTAAAATAATTACACTGTGATGCCTCTGCCTTTGTAAATAGAGGGACAGTAACTGCGTGTGTGTATGTAAGTGTGTAAAACCTGAAGACACAGACAAAATTAGTTAATTAATCTGACTATCTGCAATTCATCTCATGTAAACAATAACGTGGCGCACAGCGTGATGTGACAAAAGGCACATACCTTTGACGTTGTGTGATGAACTCCTCGTCCACACATAAACGCAAAAGAGGAGTTTTAAAAATCTCAGTTTTCGGTGATTCGAAACGCCGTTTACGCGTGGATGAAACAGCTGTGTTTTCAAAAGTAGGTGCGAACGTAGCGTAAAAGAGTTAGTAGTTTGTTTTCTTACTACCTGTAATTTTTTGCAGATTACTTGTATTTGCTCAATTGTTTGCTAAATGTTTGAGGTGTGAAATAAACCGCAATGGAGCAGAATATGGGTGTGCGTGGTTGGAGGATGTGTTAGTGCGTGTGCGTGTGTGCGCGCGCGGGGGGTGGCATTTTTCTTGTAAAACAAAGGGGGGCCTAGCAAAAAAAAGTTTGGGAACCACTGGACTGGGGTACAAAGTTAAAACACAAGTTTCTAGATTTATATAAAACAACATTAAAGAAACAAGGAAAAACATTTGAATTAAGACAGAAAATTAACTTCAACCATCATGAAATGTAAGATCAGGGTTTCTCTGATACAGTTGTAAGAATTAATGCTGAGAGTTCTTCCCTGGTCAATGCCCTGTTCCAGGAAGCATGTCCAATAAACTCTGAGTTTAAAAAACAAACTCTGAGATGATTAACTCTGTAAGCCTGAGTTTCCTGTTCCCGAACAGTTGATCAAAGTTCAATCAACTCTGAGTTAAGAGTGTGTGTGAGAAGAGAAAGAAAGGTATGGAGCTCAGATACCATAAATTACCATGAGTAAATTAAGAGCTGAACCTCCATTTTGATGGAGTAGTTTGAAAAATACCAACACGTGTCAGCGCTGAAAATAGTTATTTTAAAATAACAGGAGAGGAGAAATTCATTTTCTTGGTCTATTCTGTCATCATCATCATCGGATATTATAAAACTTCATGTAATGTATAGCAACAACTTTTTATACTTCCCATGGTCATTATTTACCCATGAATTAACATATATTACATTAAAATGATCTGAAGTTGAATTTGAAATCTATTCAGGGGTAACCCGATAGCAGCAAAATGACAGAAACTGAAGATAAAAATCGAGATAAACAGATCAGACACAGTTTACTGATGGACGTAGCATCAGATAGCAGCACACAGAGTCAAGTCATTTTATTAAATTACAAAAAATGTTTTTGCCACAATTTGACAATTTCATTTTTTAATGAAATGAAACATTTCAAGCCAGTATTTCATGCATTGATGGGCTGTAGCAACCTCTTTTTTTCTATTGAGATTTCCATAAAAGAAAACAGTAGAGGCAAACGTTATACGCTCGTTTTTAGTGTCATTTTTGTGGTGACCAGGTAGCAGGTATACCAACATCTTAACATCCTCATTTTGTTGTGTCATTTACAAACGCCGTCACGGGAATTTAGGCCACATTGCTATAACGACCCCACCCAGAGTAGGTGGTACTCCAGCGTAATGGAAAAAACACTGAAACCAAGTCGAGTCGAGCAGAGTGGGTACTAGTGAAAAAGGGCTATATGATACCCCAGTGAGATGGATTTGGGTTAGTGTGAATGAAAAATGTGTTTCATTTAAAGTCACAGACTTTAAATCTACCTTACCTTTAAATTTACCTTACCTTTAAAATTACCTTAATTTACCTTTCAAAACATTGTTTGAGATTATTATATGACTGAGTCCTGTGAGTCTGTGAAATTTCAGAATGAAATGTTCAAAACACAGACAGTCTACTGTGTGCATTTCAAACCTGACTTTAAAGTATAGCTAATCCTGTGCTCTATGGGTCTAAAACTTTAAAGAGGACAATGACGTACTACAAAAATACAATAATGTACTCAAAGTTGGCTCTGCTAAGTCAGAGTTGGAAATACAGAAACTAAATTAGTATATGCTACTATATGCTCTTATTCTCAGCTCTTAATAAATCTGCAATAATCGCTGTTACAAAGCAACATCTAACTGACAATTTGTAAGAACAAACTTCCAGCAGATTAATGTGCGTTGTTAACAACATTATGAAAGAGGAAATTAACTGGAGTGTCAGTTGGCAGGTTCAGGTGCAGCAAATGGGAGGAGTGACTATGAGTTTCTTACACAAATTCATAGTTTGTTTAAGAAAATCTGCTGAAATCTGTTAGGTTCAAAGAGTTTCTTAACCTGGTGAGTGACACTGAGTTAAAGTTAACTCTCTTTCTCTCCCTCATGTCAGGATTAGCAAACTTGCAGTTGTTAGTTAAACCTGCTTCCTGGAATAGAACCCACATAATACTGACCTGAATATGATTCATCTTTTCACTCAGGTGTTGCAGTGGTTTGACTTCTGCTCAGTGTGAGCTCGACAACCAACACTCTATTATGACTAACAGCTGTCCCACATGTTCTAAGCTTTAAACTTTTAATCAGTATGAATTCTCATGTGCTTCTTTAAGTGTGTCGTCTGGCTAAAGGTTTTCCCACACCTGCTACAGCAATGTGGTTTCTCACCTGTGTGAATTCTTGCATGAGACTTCATTCCTGATTTCTGATTGAATTTTTTCCCACAAGTGCTACAAGAATACGGCTTCTCGCCTGTGTGAGTTCTTACATGAGTTTCCAATGCTGATTTCTGACTGAAACTTTTTCCACAGATCCCACAAGAAAATGGTTTCTCACCTGTGTGAAATCTCATGTGTTTTATGAGTCCTGATGAGTCAGCAAATCTTTTCCCACAAGTTTTACAAAAATACGGCTTCTCACCTGTGTGAATTCTTACATGACGTTGCAGCTCTGAATTCTGATTAAATCTTTTCCCACAGGTGATACAAGGATACGGCTTTTCACCTGTATGAATTCTCACATGACGCTCCAAATGAGACTTCTGAACAAATCTTTTCCCGCAAGTGATACAAAGATATGGCTTCTCGCCTGTGTAACGTCTTATATGATTATCCAATGCTGATTTGTGGCTGAATCTTTTCCCACAGGTGCTACAAGAATATGGTTTCTCACCTGTGTGAACTCTAAGATGTGCACTCAGGTGGGATTGGAAGTAAAATGCTTTTCCACATGTGTCACATTTTAGAGACTTTTCCCTTGTGTCAGCAAGTCTGAGACGTCTCCTCCTCTTTAGTGCTATATTTCTAGCTGATCCTGAGACTACATGCTTGCTTTCTACTTCAGGACAGCTGTGAGAAAGGAGCTGCTCACTGTTTGATTCCAGTTCACTGTGGTAACTTTCCTGATAAACAAGGGTGTCCATGAAGGCATCAGCCTCCTGCTTCAGTCCAAGCTGCTGTCCTTCCTGACTGCCGCAGAGTTCCTCCTGTTCATTTTTAATCTGTGGAGGCTCTGGGTCGTCTTGGTCCAGACTAGAGTTCCTCTCCTGGTTACAGACCTGCTGACCTCTGACAACCTTCTCCTCATCACAGACATGCTGCTGTTGGAGGTCTGAATGGACAAATGAAGAAAAAAATAGTAGAAAAACAAAAATTTGAGAAGATATAGTATAAGCTGAACCATTAGGAGAACTCTACATACTGAACATGTGGCTAATATTGAGCAGTGAAACTTAAAGTGAATGCACTGATTCAAATTGTTTTTTAGTTTTACACCCTTCAAAGATCAGCTTCGTGGATGTCTGTGATGCTGTATATGAAATATAAAGATGCTTGTGTGTTTTCTGTTAAATGAACGCGGATGTGTGGGTACAATTGTATCCTGCTAAGTAGAGGTGAGAATGACCACAGGCTTCATAATGCTATTTTTATTTACTTTTTGCAACATGAATATTGGATATTGCAATAACATGTATTACAGTTTAACACAGTTTTTCAACTGCGATGTATGTTCTCAAACCTTTTCAGTATCCGTTTTATTCCAAATAAACTCCTCTCACTACAGCTATTATTATTATTATTATTATTATTATTATTTTCTTTCAGCAAAATGAGATTGCCAAGATTACCAACACTGTTACTAAAAGCTGTTATAAATGCTGCCAGACAAAGTCTGTCTTCTATCAGTCTGTGATTGAATGGCGTCAAGTTGACAATTAACTGTGATATATCATTGAAAATCACATGCCTAATCACTGTCTATGCAGACAGCAATTCTTCTTATCCAGGGGAACACTAAGGCATCCTCAAGCCAGCTGTGAGATGTCATCTCTCCAGTGCGTCCTGGGTCTGCCCCAAGACCTCATTCTGGTGGGTCATGCCCAGCTCCTTTTGATGTGGAGGAGTAGCAGCGACTCTATACTAAGCCCCTCCTGGATGGCAAAACTCCTCACCCTATCTCTAGGAGAGAGGTCAGTGACCCTATGGAGAAAACTTATTTCTGCTTGCTTTTATTCGCAATCTCATCTTTTTTGTCAGTACCCAGAGCTCGTGACCATAGGTGAGGGAGGGACATAGAATGACTGTTTTACTGTACGTTCTGCATTTCTTTAGTCTCCCAATCTGTCAATCTCTCGCTTCCCTCATGAACAAGACCATGATATATGTATGAACTCTTCCACTTGGGCCAATAACTTGTGCTCACTCAGGCTGAGGACCATGGCCCCCAGATTTGGAGGTACTAATTTTCATTCTCACAATTTCACATTTGGTTGCGACCCACTCCAGTGACAGCTGGAGGCCACCATCTGATTAAGCCAACAGAACCCCATTATCTGCAAAAAGTGAGATTCTGAAGCGACCAAAGTGGAGGCCTTAAGCCAGCTGGCTATGCTTTTAAATTGTATCCATAATAATTCTGAACAGACTCGGTGACAAAGGGCAGCCCTGGTTTAGTCCAACATCTACCAGAAACGAGTCTGACTCATTACCAGGGGTGCAGATAACTGGTACGCATGTGTGACAAAAATTAAGAAGGCGTAGTGACACTTGTGTTACCAAGTGCCTTTGGCGTACTTGACCATGTCATTTAACCTTACACATTTTGCTTGTCACCACCTAAATGTCCAAAAAACAACAGACAATAAGTAGCTTCTTTGGTGTTTCGCCACCAGCTAAGAAATGCTAACCAGAGCCAGTGCTGAAGAAAATACTTTTTCAGAAAAGTTGCCACTGTGCACTAAAATGTGGTGAAAGATTTGCCTCTCTCATCTACATCTAAGAGACAAATCAGGTGCATTTTTAAAGGCCCAAAGAATTGTAACCATCCTTTATTTGACAAATGTGAAAAGGGCAAGGAGCACATGAATGTGGTGCGAGTCATTGCTAATAAACAAGCCATCCGAGAAGATATGTGCAGTTGCCCCCTTAACAGATGGCAAGACAAGCGAAATGACGAACAGAGGTAAGCCCTGTTTAATATTTTTCTCCTCGCTTCCACAAAGTTTAACACACACATCCTATGTCTTCATATCCTTCTTTATTGAAGCAGCTAGGTGTAAACGTCAGACGTGCATGTCATTCACTTGAAGGGGGCACACAGATCATGCAGAGCATTGCTCACACCATCAGCGGGGAGTTATGAGCCAAATTGGAGTCTGCTGAATTTGGATCTGAGGACATCACAAAAAACGAGAAGGAAATTGTTTACATTGTGTCCGTGTCCAACAACGGAGACTTTCTTGGACTGACTGCACTGGGTGCTGACCGAAAGACACAGGCCATAACAGATGATTTGTGAGACTTTTCCAGGACACAGGCTTGGATGACTGGACAACAAAGTTGGTCGTTGTGTGCACAGGCTGTCAACATGGGTATGTACAACAGCGTCGTGCTAAAACTCTGGCAACTTGCTGCAGTTGCACATACTGGAAAATTGCATAAAATCAGCTGAATACAACGTTCCTTACTGAGAGACATTTAATCGCTCTGTGGTCAAACTGCTGCAGTTTTTATGCAAAAAGGTGGAGCAAAATACAAAACTGCACTGAAGAAGCTGCGTGACAAAAATGGGATCCCCTTTGTGAAACTGGGCGAGTTTCATAATATCAGGTGGCCTGCATGGACGCATGAAACTGTTAAAAATATTATCAATTGTTAGCCATTAAAATGCAACTGGCTACGAGTGACAACAGTGATTTGTAGCATACATGCTTAACATTGGCAGCATTTTAAAGACCACAACCATTAGGTTTCAGAGGGAAAAGCGGATCATTGGAGAATGTAAGGATGAACTCATCGTGGCCATTGGACAGTTTATCCTTCTGCTTGATAGTGATAGGCCACTATAGGGCACACACTGTTTCTAATGCTCATGCTGACAGACACAAGCAAAGTTACCCGGGGGTAAATCAGATACGACTTCCTCAAGTCATGCAATCATTTCTTAGTATTTGATCCTTCAACATGGCCTTAAGAAAGCAAGTACTCCACAGTTTCAGAAACACAACAGTTTGCAGGATTCTCAAGAAATACGAGGTCACCTTGCAGCTTGACAAAGACACTACTGTAACAGAATGGATGTGATTAAGGCAGGCAGGGAAACGCATGGGAGCCTCTTCTGTGTATGACTTGGTCCATCTCTTGGTCCTTACCTGAGTAGATCACTTGAAAAGTTATCTGCACCCCTGTTTATTACCAGCTAACAGGTGTGCAGGTCCCGTACAGCTTCTAACACGGGCCATTCATCCATATTCCTGAAGCAACCCCCTCAGGACTTTGAGCCGAGTCCCCTCAAGTGGTGCTTATTGACGACGACTCATTCAGACTGACTGCAACATGTTGGCAA
The DNA here is from genome assembly GCF_041146795.1 of Maylandia zebra. Lineage (NCBI taxonomy): Eukaryota > Metazoa > Chordata > Actinopteri > Cichliformes > Cichlidae > Maylandia > Maylandia zebra. Next base: position 21,470,410 of record NC_135169.1, on the reverse strand, counting down.
TCTGTCTGGAGAGTGTCTCTAAGCAAGAACACAGCTTTTACTTGCAAGGGTCCTACAACCTGTGTGAGAGTGACTGCAGTTAGCGCATGTTCAAGGTTTTCTGCATGTTCCAAAAACATCACATCTCTTTGTTTTTTCATTGATTTTTAGGAACGATGTACATCTCAACTTTGTTTCTGAAGATGCCTGAAAACAAGGAGTAAAGGCAACGTTACCCCAGTTGGGGCAGGGATAGCTACTCAGCTACCCCTTAGGTACCCTTGAGTAAGGTACCGTCTCTACAAATCCTTGATTCGCTGAGTGAACGGGTTAAATGCCGAGGACTAAGCAATTTCCTACAGGATTAATACAGTATACATTAGGGGTGGGGGAAAAAATCGATACTGTGTAGTATCGTGATATTTTGTTTGCTAATAATGTATCGATACAGGGACAGCAGAAATCGATATGTTGTTACAAAAAAGGTTTTTGTGCTCTGACTTCAGAGCATGTTGATCCTTTTTCTGAGCAAGAATCCTGACATTCCTTACTGTCCAAATGTGTTTAACTTTTTTTTTGGCAGCAATAAACATGACAGTTTACTTATTTTAATTTAAGACATGTTTTATTTTAATTAAGTTTAAAACTTTTTTATTTAATGTAAAATTATATTTTGTTTTAATTTACTTTCAAATTCTTCAGTTGCTGAATGGGCTGCATAGTTTTCATAAATTGCATAGTTCAGAATAGCTATAATTGTACCAGATGGTTGCATTCAGTTAAGTTGGACTAGACTGTAATACAAACCGTTCAGTTTGTCAACAATAAAACTGACTGAAATGAGAGAAAGACTGAGTGTGAGACTTTGATATTAGATAAAATGAATATTGATAAAGTTTACCTTTATGTACAGAATCTGAATATCGCAAAATATTTTAAAAAATTGCAATAATATCGTACCGTGCGTTAAGTATTGTGATAATATCGTATCGTGGGATGTGTGGTGATTCCCACCTCTAGTATACATAGATTTAGAAAAGTAACAACCCTCTCTTGCCAAACAATGTTAGCTCATTATGTTTTTTGCCTTAAAAAAACAAAGTGGATGAAATAAAAATTGATTTCAACTAAATAGAGACAAAACTGAGATTCTCCTGTTTGGAAACAAAGATCCATGATTACAACTTAATTCACATCTTGAATCTATAGGGCACTGAAGACCTCAACCTGGTTGGAAAATTTTGGTGAAATCATAGATGAGGAATTTAGTTTCACTGACTGTATCACAAGGCTGTATCATGGATATAATTTCTGTCTTTTTTCTGTTGTTTTTGGTTTTAATTTAATCTTGTAAACCAACTTGAATAACTTATTTGTATTTGAGAGGTAATATACAAATACATTTCCCATAACAGAAAGAGATACATTCATGCCGCTTATTAAAGTTGGACCTTGAGGAAGAAAGGATGCCCAGGTATAAAATCTTCATGCAGAAGAGATAAGTGGTCCTTCCCAGTTCAAAAGACTGGATCTAAGGCTACGTTCACACTGCAGGTCTTAATGCTCAATTCCGATTTTTTGATCAAATCCGATTTTTTTGTCTGCTTGTTCACGCTAAAAAAAAAAAAAGTGACATCAAACACGCTCTAGTGTGAACCCTCAAAGCGGCCAGCATGCGCAAAAGAAGACGTCACACACAACACGCTCTGTTTAGACCCAGAGCAAAAGTATTGTTTGGCTGTTTCGGACTTTACGTTTCCCAATTTTGCTTTAAATTATAAAGTTATTGTGTTATTTACATATCGCCTAATAATGATCCTTATTGCTGTTTTAGAGGAGCGGTGCTTCAAAGGATAGTTGCAGATTTCTGTCAGAATCTGCAGATTATACAGTACAAATAAAATGTTCACGTTTCTCCAACATTGTCTTCCCAACAGTTTCTCTGGATGGGCAGGAAGCGTTCACAATGTCTTCTCCGGTGCTGATAATTGGTATCTGTCTCGTGTCAGTGACGTACAAGACGGATTTCATGCGACATGACCGTTCAAACAGCAGTCGCTTTCTAAAACATCAGATACGTATCGGATTCACAGCCACATATGAAAGTGACCCAGATCTAGGGTTGCAAAATTCCCGGAATTTTCAAAGATGGAATCTTTCCATGGGAATTAACGGGAATCTATGGGAATAAACGGGAATTAACGGGAATTTATGGGAATAAAGTGGGAATTTTCAAAATTGAAGGTTGGCTCTTCTTAGGGAACTTAAATATAGTTGAGGAAAGTATATTTTAGCATAATATTGACAAAAACAAACAAATGCAATTCAAATACACTTGAATATCCATGCCATTCCTTAATCACATGTACAGAGCACAAGCTTGCTGCATGGCTATTGAGACCACCTACTGGCACTGTGCATGCCTCCATCACATGTACACATGGACCACACTTTTGAGCCTGAAGGACAAAGAGTATTAAAGGCACACATTTGAGCCTGTGGACTTAACAAGTGAGGTAAGTTTTGATGATATTATGGGAAAATATATTCATTAAATGTTTAAATTGTGAATATCACATAAAATGTATTAATCTGGTAGATAGCAATCTGATAAGATGCTAAATAAAATGCTAGCATCTGTTAGATGCTAAATAAAATGCCAGCATCTGTTAGATGCTAAATAAAATGCCAGCATCTGTTAGATGCTAAATAAGCCATAGCTAGTATAACATAAAGAAGATGCTAGCTTCCTCATTTGGTTGTTTTGTTTTGAAGATCATTCCAGTTGTTTAGCTAGCCTTACTATTTATATCTGTTTATTATCATATTGCAATTGTATTATTACGATCTCTTGCATTGCATTAGCATTTTTACAAGCTCTTGTTTTATTTTACAGAAAAATGCCACGTGCGCTATCTGATGTGTGGAGACATTTTACACCAGCTAATGTACAAGGGAAATCTGTATATATGTGTAAGTATTGTGATAAGACGTACGTGAAGAATGCCACAAAAATGCAGCAGCACATTGCAAAGTGCAAAAAAATTCCTCAAGGCCCAACACATGCAGCAGCCAGGAGTTCCACTCAAGGGGAAAATTAATCTGTTTCAGCTGTATCAGAGTCAGATACCCACTCATCAGCTCCTGGTCCCTCTGGCATCAGAGGATTCTTTGATTTTATGGATGACACTAGCCAGAAAAACGCAGATGAGTGTTTCGCTCGTGCAATCTATGCAGCTGGCTCACCCCTGATGCTGACATCCAATGTGTACTGGAAGAGATTTTTGAATGTTCTCCGACCAGCATACATTCCCCCAACCAGACATGCATTGTCTACTCATCTACTGGATGAAGAGTTCAGTCGAGTTCAAGCAAAGGTGAAACAGACCATTGACCAAGCTGACTGTATTTCAGTCATCTCTGATGGATGGTCCAATATCAGGGGACAAGGAATTATTAACTACATAATCACCACTCCTCAGCCTGTGTTCTACTAGAGTGTAGACACAAAGGAAAACAGACACACAGGCCAATACATTGCAGATGAGCTAAAAGTGATCATCAATGACCTTGGACCAGATAAGGTTTTTGCACTGGTCACTGACAATGCAGCCAACATGAAGGTTGCCTGGGCACATGTGGAGGAGACCTACCCTCATATAACTACTATTGGCTGTGCAGCCCATACACTAAACCTTCTCCTAAAAGACATAATGGCACTAAAAACAATGGACACTCTGAATAAGAGAGCGAAGCAAGTTCTGAAATATGTTAAAGGCAAACAAGTAACTTCCGCTACATTTCTGTCAAAGCAAAAGTTAAAGAACAAGAGTACTACACTGAAGCTTCCCAGCATAACGCGATGGGGTGGTGTTGTTATCATGTTTGACAGCCTTCTGAAGGGAAAGGAGTCTCTGCAAGAGATGGCCATATCCCAGTCTGTAGGCATCGACAGTGACATCAAGAAGGTCATCTTGGATGATGTGTTCTGGGTATCTAGAGTATCTAGCAGTCAGAAAATCCTCAAACCTATTGCAGCAGCAATAGCGAAGATAGAGGGGGATGGTGCCATCTTGTCAGATGTCCAGTGCCTTTTTGCAGAACTCAAAGAAGAAATCCAGACAATTCTGCCCACTTCCCTACTACTGAAAGCAGAGGAAACGGCTGTGGTCAAGTCATTGGAACAGCGGAGGGAGTTCTGCATGAAGCCAGTGCATGCAGCAGCATACATGCTGGACCCCAAATATGACAAGGGCATACTTTCTGGGGAAGAGATCAACGGTGCCTATGCGGTCATTACAGCCATGTCTGACCACCTGGGTCTCGATAAAGGCAAAGTTCTAGGCAGTTTGGCAAAGTATCGAACAAAGCAAGGCCTTTGGAAAGGGGATGGAATATGGCAGTCATGCCAGCACATATCTGCAGCCACCTGGTGGAAGGGACTATGTGAATCTGAGGCCCTTGCACCTGTAGCCTCCATTCTCCTCCAAATCCCACCATCATCAGCTGCCTCCGAGCACAACTGGTCACTGTTTGGGAACACCCACACAAAGGTTCGCAACAGGCTCACAAATGTGAGAGTGGAAAAGCTGGTCGGCATTCGGGCAAACCTACGGCTCTTTGAGCCTGACACAGAGCCATCCTCAACAAGGCTGGAAAGTGACACTGAAGAGGAAGACTCAGAGTTGGATGCTGAGGAAGTGGACATGTTGTTGGATGATGATGAGGTCCAGGAAGAGTCTATTGACTGAGCAAAAATGAGAAAAGAGGACTGCTTGAAGGAAGATTTGCATGTTTAATGGGACGTTTTGGAGGATAAGTGGCATTTTTCATTTAACCTTTTGAATGGGACTTTGTGGAGATTTTTGGACAGGGGGCATTTTTGAATGAGCGGGGTTAGGGGATGGTAATATTGAACTCAACATTTCTGTTTTTATTCATCCATGAAACAAGTTATTGAAACGTGTTCTATTCTACTGTACTTACAAATAAATCTGTTTAAATATCTGTTGAAAACATTTCGCATGGAGGTTTTCTTATGATTTCTGTTTATATTTATGCTTGGAAATAATATATTCCCAGTTAGTTCTCCTAAATTCCCATTAATTTCCATAATTCCCATTATTTCCATGGACAGTTTCCAATATGGAATATTTCCAAAATTCCCAAGCTTAACTTACCATGGAAATTTACCGGAAACTTTTCGGAAATTTACCGGAAATTTTCCGCCCCTTTGCAACCCTACCCAGATCGGATTTGAAAATATGATTGGATATGGGTCGCAGAGGGTCAGAAAAGTCGGATTTGATGCGCTTTCGCCTGCAGTGTGAACGTAGCCATAGAGTTCACAGTTGGTAATTCCAGCAGAGACACCAGGGGCATCTGTTTAAAATGTGCTAAACAAATAAATTTCCCTTAACAGAAAGAGATGCATTCATGCTGCTTATTACAGTTGGACCTTCAATTCTTCCTGTGCCTCTAAAAATAAATGTAACTTTAAACTCCAATTAGGATCCTACATGACTCATATTCATTGTTATTACGACAATCAGTTTTACATACCTATTCTGTGTAACTTTATCTCAGGTTTGCAGATGGTCCCCAGCAGTCTAATCTGCTCTTCCCTGGACCAGACGATAATGCCTTCATCTTGCTTCAGTCCAAGCTGCTCTCCCTCCTGACTGCTGGAGAGCTCCTCCTGTTCCTCTTTAATCTGTGGAGGCTCTGGGTCCTCCTGGTCCAGACTGGAGTTCCTCCCCTCCTCTTCATTGCAGTCACGTTGTCGTGGGAAGTCTTAAGCAACAAAGAAGTACAGAGTCAAGGTCACAACTGTGATGAGTTTTCACAAATATTTTACAAATGTGTGTCAAAGCCTGAATAAATAGTGATAATTTAAACACACATTTTTACAGAGACAGTGAGCCAGGGCTCTAGACTAACTTTTTGCCATCGGCGCAGCAGTGCATCTTTAAAAACTTAGGCGCACTGGCACAAAAGTTAGGCGCACTCAAATTTTTCAACCACTTAACACCGCAGTTTTACATGTGCACTTTTTTGGGGGGGAAGTTGCAGTCCATACAGACAATATTCATTTCTAAATTATTAACTAACAATCTTGTACTTAAAGTGCTTTGGCAATATTGTAGAAAATGTTAAACTTAATCATCATCTTGGCCTCCTCTGACGACCTGTTTGTTGCTGTCTGCTGCTGAAAGGCAGTGGGGAGAGTGGACACTTGGGCAGTGCATTTTTTGCAGCATATAATGTGCTTTCTGGATACACTGTGCTTTTTCAGCGTTCAAAGACAGATGGCACCATGTCAGAGCTGGCTATGAACTTCAGATGGATCAGGCCTTAACTTAACAAAAAAGTTATCAATAGTTCTTTTCATCTTTTCTTATTACCCACAGCTACATCCCCTTCTTTCGGGCCTCACTAGGGCTGCGTATCATCATCACTGATTTCTATAATCCATTCGATTCAGGTTCTCAAAGTCCTGATTTGATTCAATTTAGCCTCAGACAGTCAGAAATATTATAATTCTGATCATTTATCAGTACGGATACATGTGACTTCATCAGAATTGTGAACATCACAGCAGATGCTTTTGTGTCAAAGTAACTGAGAATAAAACACAGAAAAACATGAAGGAGATTTTTCTGGCCTGGCTTTTTATAGCAGATAACCTTAAAAATATTCTATAATTTTGCATAATTTTAAGAAGTTTACATTTCTTCTGTATTGAACAGCAAAAATTAGGCTTTAAGTGATCGCACCACTGAAAATTTTGGTCGCATTTGCGACCACATTGCTCGCACTCTAGAGCCCTGTGAGCTCAGATCACACCATCACTGGTGTCACAGTTGTGTCAATCAGATTAAATAAAATGTGTAAATATTGAAAAAATATATAGTCTTGTGGTTTCTAGTCAATATGATATCAAGTTTGATTCAACAAGAAGAGGTTTTAATTCACAGCGGTGACCATGAACATGCACCAGTCCAACATAGTCCATCACTGGACACTGAACCACAGCACTGATAAATACCCAGTTTAACATCTTCTAGTAAAGCCACTGTATCTTCAATCGGACCCTGAGCACTTGTTTTCACTTAGGAGACACATTTAGACATCATACTTTGCTTCAGTGATTGTTTTCTTGCTTTTGCTGCAGATGTAAAGACATTATTTATAGAAGTATTTGTAACATGGACAGATTTTGTTCTGATACTTTGGAGAGTCTGTCACTATGTTTTTTCACTTTGAGGCTGTTATAAAAAATAAATGGAATAAACAGTTGGTGTGGACGCTCATCTTCATCAATGTTAGTCAGCAGACAGTTTTCACACTGTCTCATTAAGAGTGTGTGTGCTCTTCCTCAACTATCACCGTTTGCTCCTCTGAATTCATCACCAAAGTAACAGCTGCCTGCTCTCAGCTAACATCAGCTTAGAGAAATCCTGGAGATGCTGATAAACTTTCAGATTTATCACCAATCAACTAAATACCGAAGAATCTGAGCTTGAACAGCACAGAGTTAAAAACATGTCCATACCTATGATGTGTGAGTTTCTGTCGGGTTTCCGGCTGATATCCAGCAGTCTGTGCTGACGGTTGATCTCCTCCTCATACTGGACGATGGTTTTTTGAACCTCTGAGAAGATTTCTTCACAAACAGCAGTTAGTCTCTCCCTGATGAACTCTCTCAGATACTGAGCTGAACTCATCGCTGCTTCCGCTGAGGCTGAGCGGATCGATACAAGCATCGACACCGGTATCAGATGGATATTAACGTCATAAGATCAGTACTTTAGTTTGTGTTTTTCCTCTAAGTTCAATCAGCTTTATCAAACAGCGGCCATGTTGCGGACGTACTTCTCGCTCCACCCAGGTCCGCCGTGAGTTTGCGCTCGTGCGTCACGTGACTCAGGGAGCCACGCCGATTTGTTGAATGGTAATGCCGCGTTCCAGATGCCTCGGATCTCGGGAGTTACGTCACTCCTGAGTGAGAGCATTCAGATAAAACAGAATCAGTTTAGCAAGGTAGAGCCATTCCAGTGTCGATAGCAGTAAGACCTGATACTTATTTGTTGTGCTTAAAAACACATTCAGTGATAGAGCCTGTTCACTTCTCTGCGTATGACTAATTGAACGAGTTGCAGAGCAGATTGAAAGTTTACAGTTCTAATTTTGTTCACATTCAGTCCCGCCTTCTTGGATTGTTAAATCGTTTATGTTGGTCTACTCTGACTTTCCAAGTGTGAAATCCGATGTAAGGGGCCCTCCACAACACATTTCCGACAGAGAACTCGGGATTTCCGACTTTAAACCTATGCACCATGTCCATTATTATTATTTATTCATCAACAACGGCGGCTCGTGAGTTGTGTCTGCATCCTTCAAATGTCTATTTCGGAAGTGAATTATTAAGTAAGGGATTCCATGTCACTCAGTTATCTAGTTAATATAAATGTAGCGAAGGGTAAAGCGAGGCTTTGTGAAACACTGTTTCCATTCAACATTAAAAACACGAAACTGTGAATGTAATGAACTGTGTGTTTCAGTAATAATATTTTCCAATGTTGTGTTAACCTAAATGACAGCCACACACACACATACACACTTTGTGGATTTGAATGTCACCTACTTTTAGGTAGGTTAAGCGTAGACCTTAGTAACCTGCTTATGCTTAGGTAAAGTGAATAACAGAAAATTAAGTAAAAATGAATACATTTGTCATATGCAATTTTTTTTTTCAAAAACATTTTTTGGGGGTTGAGCTATTCTACAGTATCTACCTCTACAGTGACATCGGCAGTAGGGTACTCTGGGTTTGGCCTTATTGTTTGTTATTGTTACTGAAAGAACAAACAAATATATTATATATATATTCATGGTTGCAGTTTTCAAAAAGAATGTTATTATTAAGCTTCATTGCAGCACATCAGGCATGACTCATTTGCAGTAGACATTTAAAAATTTGTAACAACTCAAGGATTCAAATTCTTGTGACATTTTTAAAGATTAGACCTCAAAGACATTGCATTTACTTTGAAGATCATAAACGTCAGGGGCAAAAAGTGGTTAAATGGGTTGATCTAGCCTTCAGATTTGTGTCACCAGATGTTTGCACCTCAACCCCACCAGGGCCCTATTTCAGGAAGCTGGTTTAGTGCAAACTCTGAGTAAGTATACCCTGAGTTAACGAAAACTCTGGGTTTTCGGTTTCACAAAGCGAGTTTAGATTAATCCTGAGTGAGTCACTATGACGACACACTCCGTGAAGCTAACCTGCCCCCTAGCAGGTTTACTTCAACTAACCCTGACTTTCTCCGCCTCTGTGTCGGAAACCTGAGTGTAGGAAGTGTCAGACATGGCGTGCCCCTTCCTTGAAGAGCCAGTAGATGTTGAAGCCCAAATTCTCCGCAGAGCTCTCCGCCGGGAGAGAGTGATTAGAGCGCGTTTGGACATTTTATCATTTCCTGATGATTTTCTGTGTGAACGTTACCGTTTTTCAGCACAATCTATAATTTATTTGAATAACATCCTCAGGCCTAATATTGCTCATGTGACACATTGTGGACATCCTCTCAGTTCTGTACATATTATTTGTATCGCACTTCGGTTTTTCTGTATAATATTGGTGACGCTGAGCACGTTTCCAAGGCTACCGTCTGTCGGGCAGTCAGGAATGTTACAGTTGCACTGAAACGTCTCCTGTACTCGTTTGTGGTGTTCCCATTATCACAAATGTGGAAGCCAACTGCTCAGCCTCTGTGGGTGGTGGTGGTGGTGGAGGACCCCCACCTGTTTTTCGGGCCTCCGCTTTTTTTCTAGTGGCCATAACGGCTTTCTAGTGGCCATAAACCGGCTTCCTGAAATAGGGCCCAGATCTGTGAAATGTGTGTGGATTTGTTTGAAAGTGTTCCAAACTTGAAAATTTTTTATTAGCTTATTAAAACCTTATTTACTTTTTGAATTGTATTTTAGATTTTTATAGTAGAGATTATTTGAATATAGAACTTTTTATCTTTTCACGATGAATTAGTACATTTTGAATTTTTTCTTTTTTACCAAGTGCAATAATCACAATATTGTTTTAACATGTTTTTATCTTTTCCCTATTCACCACACTTCCTCAGTATTTTTGTGTGTTTTTGATATCAATTGTATTATAAAAAATGATGATGACTCAAATTCTTGATACTTTTCAAAAGTCCAGACCTCTAAGATGTTCCGTTTAGGGTCATATGTGATCAAGAAAACCAACAATCTTCTCTGTCTATTTGACTTTAATCAACTCTGCAGTAGCTCCAGCAGAGAAATAAAGACAAATAATAATAATAATAATAATAATGGATTGGATTTATATAGCGCTTTTCAAGGCACCCGAAGCGCTTTACAATGCCACTATTCATTCACTCTCACATTCACACACTGGTGGAGGCAAGCTACGGTTGTAGCCACAGCTGCCCTGGGGCAGACTGACAGAAGCGAGGCTGCCATATCGCTCCATCGGCCCCTCTGGCCAACACCAGTAGGCAGTAGGGTAAAGGGTCTTGCCCAAGGACACAACGACCAGGACAGGGAGCCTGGGAATCGAACCGGCGACCTTCCGATTACAGATGCGCTTCCCAACCCCCTGAGCCACGGTCGCCCAAAGTTCAGCATAGAGCGGCTGAGTGAATGTGGTCTGGACTCTGTGGAGGAGAGTCATGGTTTCAGAGACGCTGTAGAAAGACAGAATACCTGCTCTGTGATCCAGGTACACTCCTACTCTGGAGGACCGAGGACCTGAGAGATCAGTTTGGACTTTGTTGTGATAGAATGAATAACTGGTGTTTTCACAAAGTAATGCCCAAGATTTGTCATTCTATCCAAATACACATTAATTTATACTCCCTGCTCTTTTGATATTCTTGTATGAGACTGCTACTTCTATTCCTCTACCGCTCCTCTCCACTCTACCTGATCATAAAAGGTGAATCTGTCTGGATGATCAGAATAAGACTGTTGTTGTTCCATAAATGTTACTTTTCTGTTCCCCTCAGATAATAACAGATGTGTGTTTGCTGTGTTTGGATCCAGCGTGATTTCATGTGAATATTTTAAGAATCCAGCTCTGGTCTTTGGCTCTGCTGGTGACAGTAAAACATCCTCTTCAGTGACTGTCAGTGAGATGTTTGTCCATTCCTCTCTCAGAATGTCCTGTAGTTTATCTCTGGTCTCCGACACAGCTGCTGTCACATCCTCAAAGTAGCTCAGAGGACGAATATTGATGCTGGATGAGTGTGTAGACTCACTGAGTGCTGACAGTGAGGGGTAGTTGTGTAGAAACTGGTTGTGATCCTCTGTGTGAGAGAGCTGCTCCAGCTCGCCGTCTTTCCTCTTCAGCTCAGCGATCTCCTGCTCCAGCTTCTCCTGAAGCTCTTTGACTCGACTCACTTCAGTTTCCTGCTGGGATCTGACCTGCTGCTTCACATCAGAGCTTCTTTTCTGGAGGAGACGGATCAGCTCAGTGAACATCTTCTCACTGTCCTCCACTGCTTTATCAGCAGAGCCATTGATGGCCTCCACCTCCTGTTGAAGCAGCTTCACATCTTTCTCTCGCTCCTGGATTCTCTGCTGGATGTTTAGTCGTCTCACCTCGAGCTCCTTCTGCTTCTCAGTCCTTTCTGCTGCAGCTGGGACTGTTTCATGGCCTTTATGATGAGAGCAGATGTTCTCCTGGAGCTTCTTGGAGGGGGCCACCAGCTTGTGTTTCTTTAATGGAGCTGCATCATAGTGAGGTTGGAGGTGTTTCTCACAGTAAGAGGCTGGACAAGATAAACAGGACTTGATAGCTTTCAGTTTCCTCCCAGTGCAGACATCACAGGCCACATCTTCAGGTCCAGCATAGCAGTGATCAGCTGGAGCAGCTTGGAGTCCAGTCTTCTTCAGCTGCTCCACTAAAGCTGCTAACATGGTGTTTTTCTCCAGGACAGGCCTCTGTGTGAAAGTCTTCCTGCACTGAGGGCAGCTGTGGATTCCCTTCCTGTCCTCTTCATCCCAGAAACTTTTAATACAGTTCCTGCAGTAGCTGTGTCCACAGGGAATAGTCACCGGATCCTTCAGTAGATCCAAACAGATGGAACAAGAGAAGGTTTCTCGGTCCAGCTGAACTCCTTTCTGTGCCATTTCTCCTCTCAGTGTCAGTGACTGTGTGAGTTTATCTTCGTAATAACTGAAACTAGTCTGAGCTCTGATCTCAACAACATGTTTCTGCAGTGAATGGAGCCTGTCAGCTCTTACATGTCACCACATGTTGGTTACACCCATCTTCAAAGTGCAAATCTGAAGGGGAGGGAACGAGGAAACACGTGGACAGAGAGGAGGTGCTGTGTGCCCTTAAGGTCCCACAATGACCCAAGGGTCCCCCGACACAGAGTAACATAGTGTACGCTGTTAAGTGCCAGGAAGATTGCCAGGATTTATACATCGGGGAAACCAAACAACCTCTGGCGAAGCGGATGGCACAACACAGAAGAGCTACCTCTTTAGGCCAGGACTCTGCAGTCTATTTACACCTACAGGTCAGTGGACGCTCTTTCAATGATGAGGATGTACACATCCTGGACAGGGAGGAACGCTTGTTTGAGTGCGGAGTCAAGGAGGCCGTTTACGTGAAAAGGGAAAGACCATCTCTGAAACGAGGAGGGGGCCTAAGGGTACTGTTGGGTCTGTTTCCACAAACCCTGCTAATTCTAGAGACTTATTCATCATGAAGAAAACAAGACAGTCGATCGATCCATTACTTGCGCAAGGGAGGCCTCTCATCTGTGTCCAGCACGACAAAGACCCCGATGATGGCCTCCTCTCGCTGCCTTTTATTGACAAACTTCAAACAATAGTTTACAAAACACCTCCCCTTGCAACCCCCTTTGGTTACAAAGACAAGGACTGTATGTAAATGTATACACTGAGTGTGTGTGTGTGTGTGTGTGTGTTATGTGAGAATGTGTGTGCGTGTGTGTGTGTGTGTGTTAGACCTCCTGCTGACCAAAGGGTCATAAACCCAGGAAGCTTACATCAAAAGAATAGGATGTATCTACAATAAAACATTACAGCCCCCACCAGAACCTCGAGAATCTGGGGGGAAGGACAGTGGAATTTCTTTCATCAGAGTTAAAACACTGTACAAATGGTAAACATAAAAATGACAAACATTTAACAATTTAACTCTAACAGGTACATCTTTCGCCATCTTACAATGCTGTGATTGCAGCCATTCCCCAACTCTCTGTGAATGGTACTCATGGTCATTGATCAACTGTCTTTGATCAGTGGGTTTTGGTCAGTGGTTGTTGATCAATGGCCACGAGACTTTGCATAATTATGATAATTAGTATGCATGTGGGATTGGGGGGGGGAGAGGGGGTAGAAATGACTGAAAGATTAATTGGCTCTGTTTTGAGTTCTCTTCAAAAAAAAAAAAAAAAAAAAAAAAAGAATGACTTCATATAGGGAGAAATATATATCACATGTGCAGGACACCTTAAACTAGTTTTTTTAATTAAGCAGCAAGGCAGAACAAAATCAGGGCTGTATCAAGACACGAGGACTAAACCCCAATTCAACCAGACCCTGAACTGATCCGGAATTAAAACAGGACTACAACAGTTCAAAATCAGGACTACTGAGGACTTAACCAGGACAGAACCAGAATCAGAACTAGATGATAGCAGCACTAAAAATCATCATAGACCTGCACTACACTTGTTTTTAATTCTACCAAAGTCCACTATTTAGTTTGAGAAAAGTTTATATAATTATTTAGCCTTGTTGTGCAAACAAGCCTGCATAACTTAATAAATATAGAATTTGAAAAATAACAAACCTAAAAAGAAACACTAGGTACGAGATACATGAGGACCTATGATACGGTGATACTTTTGGTAAACAACCATTTGACTAACATGTGTGTCTCACCTGCTCTTGTTCCCTCTCTGTTCCTCTCTCTCCCTCTTTGTGCTGACAATCAAGCCAAACACCAACATCATCAAATATACAGTTGAAACCAGATATTTACACTCTTCAGATAAAAACACAAACACTTTTTTAATTGTAACATCAAATCAGACTAAATGTTTATTTATTTTTTTAGATAAATCATATTATCATAAATATTTTAGATAAATATAAAAAAAACATATTTGTTAACTTTAAGAGTAAAGAGAAACTATCTGTATTTCTTAATTGTAAATGGCACCAAATTGTATTCAAAATTGAGCCACACGGATAGAGCTCCACAATTCTTTTCCTGGTGTTTTGGTTGATATCTCTTGATTTTCCCATTTTGTCACGGCTGCCGAGGCGAGCCGTGTGGAGTTGGAAGGACCCAAGATGCAGGCAGTGGATGAGTTGCTGGTGAGGTTTATTTACAGAGGTGTAGTGGCAAACAAGCAGTGGGACATAACAAATAACTGAAGACACCTAAACTGGGAGAACTAAAAAAAAATAACAGACCTGGGAGCATACGACAACGGGATGAGACGCAGCACGCAGCGCGCCGCAGCCGAGGAACAGGACACCGTGGACCACAGGGTGACACAGACGAACCAGCAACAGGCAGGAGAACACACAGGGCTTAAATACACACACCAGTAATCAGGGGATGAGAGACAGGAGGGCAACACAGCTGGGAGGAATCGGAGCTGACGGGACAGGGGAAATGTAAACTGAACACACTCACATCAGACAGAGACCTTCATAATAAAGCAGGAAACTCAAACACGGGGAACCAAGAAAGACAGAACTAAACAGACAGCTTCACAAACAAACGGGTTGACATCATAGACAGACAGAGACACAGACGCAGACTCAAAGGCAGACCAAATATAACACATAGAACTCAAACAATCATCATCAACTAGAAAATGATAACAAACTAAAAGCGCTGGGTCACCGACCCAGGACCATGACACATTTCAAAGAAACAGGCTCTGTGTTTTGCCTTATATGCACACAGGTGTGCCACCAGTTTACTCACATGGACTCTACAAACCTATCAGAAGCTTCTCAGCTCAGAATGGAATCGTCTGCAGTTTTCTTATCAATTAACAATAAACTTAGTGTACATGTGCTCCTAAATTTGATGAAAGTGATAAAAATAGACAGCTCTGTCTCTCTTTATTCTGACATTTAACTAATTCAAAAGATATTTCAATATTTATTTATCCAAAACAAAACAAGTTTATTCTAAATTGATGTTGTAAAGTAAAAAAATGTTCTTGTGTTTTCCATGAAGTGTAAATATCTGGTTTAAACTGTGAATATCCTGCTGTGTATTGAAATTCCTCTTGTTTTGCATAGAAATATATTGAACAACATACAAAGCATAATATATAAAATAACATCTACCTGAGTTTTTTCTTTGAAAGAAGCCCCTTATGTCCATTCTTGTATATCAGTACATTACTGAAACCGATTTATTTAGCCGTTTATTTATTTATTTAAACACACACGTAAACTAAGACTCTCTAAAGAAACAGCATTGTTGTTGTTCGGCTTTTCATTTCGCCATTTGTTGATTCACTTGAAGAGCAAGTAACGTAATATGGGTCAAGTGATCAGTTTGATATCAATCTTTTGTGATGCACCGTCATATTTACATTATTTGTACAGTACGAATGATTTGCTTTGGTACCTGGTCAAACTTCAGTTCTCCTCTGTCTGCCTGGCTGCGTTACTCCAACAGCGCACTCGCAGGCAGCAGCTGCCCCGCCCCCTCGCTTAGTCGCTTAGTGTCTGAGCTCGGATCATACCTGTAGAATGACCACTCAGTAGCTTTCTTATGATGCTGCTTTATTGAACGTGTATCCAGCATGGGTTATAACAGCACAACAATGGGTGTGGCAGCTAAGAGTGCACATAGACAGCCCTGCCACAAAGCATGTCATGGTGACGTAAAGCTGCAACGCCCACCTGCTCAACACAGGCAACCCAGTATATGACCCCCCCCTCCCCCCACCTTTTCATGTTATTTCCAATAACAAACCCCAAATAGAACAGCAACGACACAATGATAACATGTGACACTATAATAGCCTCTGGGCGGATCTCTTAAGGACCAGGCACAATTGGCTTACTGTCAGCCTGAAGAGCAGTGTCCACAAAACAGGACTTATTAAACATGTTAAACCTTTAAGGTAATTAGCTCAACCAGGTAACAGCAGCATTGGTTGCAGCTCAAAACACAAGTGCAAAACAGCAACAATACAACATTCCCACTCCCCAGTCCTTCCTTCCCTCCCATTACCCCAGTGTCTACAGATCCAGCCTCTTGACTGGCTTGCGTACCCGGCTGTACCTCGTACCCTGATCCGGTACGTCGGCGTGAGTGGGTGCAAGGGTTCGGGCCAGACTAGGGGCCAAAGGTGGGGTCTCTGGAGTGGACACACCAGTGCACTGAGATGGCAGCTCCTCAGTGTCCACAGTGGGTGTTGGAAGTGGTTGTGGCATAGCCCGTGGAGATGGTTCGAGGCGGAGATGGCGGCGGTTCCGTCGCAGCACTGCACCTTGGGGTGTGGTGACGAGACCTCGGAGTGACACTCTCCTTGGAGATGATGGCCGGTGTTGCCCAAGCCTTCTCCTGGTCCAGCTTAGTTAGGACAGCATCCCCTGGATGGAGTGGAGGTAGGGGCTTAGTACCATGGCGGTGGTCGTAGTAGAACGCCTGCTTGGCCTTCTGACCAGCAGCCCTTCGTTTAACCTCTCTTTTGTTGGGCCATTTAGGTTGAAGATTATTCTCCAAGGTAGGCAGGGTTGTCCTGATCTTCCTCCCCATAATAAGTTCCACTGGGCTGAAGCCTGTAGTGGTACAGGGAGTAGACCTATATCACATTAGTGCTATCAGTGGGTCATTGTGCCGGAGGATTTCCTTTGCAGTCTGTACTGCCCTCTCTGCGTGACCATTTTGCCCACTAGAACTGAGGGCCATTGTCACTCACCACCTCGTCAGGGATCCCAAACCTAGCAAAGGTCGACTTCAATTTCTGAACAACCTGGCCACTGGTCGTGGATGGTAGGTGCAGCATTTCCATAAAACGTGAGTAGTAGTCCGACACAACAAGGTAATTATTCCGGTTGTGTTCACAGAGATCCAGGGCTATCCTTTGCCATGGACGATCCGGCAAAGGTGTGGAGATGAGCGGCTCCCTTGTCTGTGTTGGCCTCTGTGCACTTTAAATCGTGCTGTGGTTACACACAGTCAACAGTTTCTCTTTGGTTAGTTAAACATTTGAAAGAAAAGTTGAAACAGTTAAAGTAAAGAAGGATTCCTAATGTTAGTGTGATAATGAGATCAAAGTGAAATAATGAATAATAAATGAATAAAAGAAAACTATTTTAAATAGTCTCAAACTCTTCAAACACTGAGTGGAAAAAAGAGGCCTTAATAGAAAAACAACAACAAAACAGGAACAGGTGCAGAGAGAGTGATGGTGTTCAGGATCTTTACACCAATACAGGAAGTCTGGACCAGATCTCAGTTTAAAGGAATCTGATTCTGTGGGTGTTACCCGACAGATGAACAGAAAATAATGCTAATTTGAACAGGTTTAGTTCAGTGTCCTGAGAAAAAGGCTCTTTACGTTGGTAAAGACTTTTACGTCACCCCCGGTGACGGGCCCCTTCTCTATGTGTCCCTGACACCGGGTCTCATGATCCCTGATCGTGGCTCTCCCCGAGAGACTTAAGTAGTTCCCAACTACACTCCATATATACGAAACTGAAAGTATACTCACACGAAGTCGTTCCCAGGTGAGGTCTGCTTCAGAAGTGTGGATCCGTGCCCATCGAGGGGGAGGCAGACGCTATACAACTGGCCCAGCAACAAACCGTACGTCCTGGGACTTCTCAACAGGCCACCTAGGGCCCTGGCTGACGCCCGTGTTTGTGTGACCTCCTGATCACCAAAAGGATCACAAAAGCAGGAAGCTCACTACACAAGAAAACAGATCTTTCAGATAGGATGTGCCTATAATAAAGCCTCCCCCAGCACCAGAGTAGCTGGAGAGGTTGTCAGAGACAAAGGAATGTCTCTGATCCTGTTGCTTGAACGAAGACTTACAAATTTAAGTAACACAATGACAACATTTAACAAATTGACTCCAACAGCACCTCAAACAAAAATCCCCCCTCCCGTGACATCACGTTCCACAGCCCTATAGGGAGTGTGTCCTCCAGTGCTCGTTGTCGTGTTGTTAACGTCGGTTCACCCTCATACTGTCTGTTTCCCAGTGAATTCTGAGCCTTGGTTTACCCCAGTTTAGTTTCGTTGTTTTTGTATCACTTCCGAGCCTGCAATAAAGCAGTGTTTAAGTTTACGTTCTGCCTTTGAGTCCAGCGTGTGGGTCCTTTTTCCTGCCTGTGCACAGCTGTTACATGACAAAATGGCTAGCTAAATGGTGGTTTGCTTCTCTCCAGCTTTGCTCCCACAGTGCGAAGCCTTACATGTGGAGTTGGATTGATTTATTTGGTGATTTCAAATTGGCCATAGGTGTGAATGTGAGTGTGAATGGTTGTCTTGTCTCTCTGTGTTGGCCCTGTGACAGACTGGTGAACTGTCCTGCCTCTCTCCCTCTGACAAGTGGGACAGACCCCCTCCCTCAAGATTCAAATATATACATATACACATGCCTTTTATATTTGTCATGTTGAGAAGCTTTCATCTTATCAACACTCATGGGAGTATTTGTTTCACTATTTAATCTTTATATCTGCCGTTACTCACTTCCTCTTCTTGATGGGTTTTCCATCCGCCTGTAGCTGCGCAGCTACATTTATACATGTACTCTGATTAAAGTTTTTCTGTAAATATGAACTCATCTTAGTTACTTAGTTACAGTACACAGGATTATTTTTTCTCCTTTTAGATTAAAATACACACAAAAGTACTTTTGCTATAAGTTTCTCCTCTATGTGGCACAAATGCTTCACCAATCTGTGCTGATGCAAAGGTGCCTTAAACAAGTGATGAGAGGTATTTTTACTGCTGCCTTCAAACATCATTCATAAAGCCACACAAAATTAATAACTCTGTGTTTCTACAAAGTTACTGAAAACAAACGCAAACAGAGAAATGAACTGAAGCTGAAGTGAACACAGAAAGAGGAACAAACTGATGTAATCTGACCCCCGGTAGCCAGGTGTGGCAGCTGTATTTGCATATACAGTGAAACTACACGTCTGCCAGTTTAATGTAGGTACTGATGAAGCAGACAGGTACCAAGTGAAAGAAGAAGACACAGCAGACGTATGTATTTCATCTTTTCATTTCTTTCATTGTAATTCTGTGTCTTCTTTCCTGTTGCAAAGTGGATGATGGGTCAGCTTGCTTCCTGTTGAAATTAAATAAATATTTTAGTTAGTACATATTATTAAGCTGAGCGAAGACCAAACCAATTGATTATACAGGATAATGTTCACCTCTGTAACGGGGCCCTGACACAAAACATTTAAGAACCTTTGCTCTGGACAGAGAAGACTGAGGGAGACCACACCCTGTGCACCATCTCTGCGTCTGTTGGTTGGACTGAACCATGAATTTGGTCTTTTGTATATTGAGACACGAGTTATTTAAGCATATGATGACTTTACGTGCTTTGACATAACCTGTTAATGCCTCTGGTTGATGAACTCTGTTGGTAATTTATCATGTTTCGGATTCAGAGAGTTCAGTCAGTCCTGGTAGTGAAACAGGACAGGATATTCAAAACTCGTACAGTTCTTAAAACAACTGTTATTATAGATTAATATGCTGCACATCATTTATGTAACTAAATCATCAATATTTTGCAGTTCAAACATTTCACTTGATAAGAAATTAAGTAGCTAGGGGCAGGAAGCTCATCAAAACATTAGAACAAAGCAGTGAGACTTTAAACTTGTTTAACCAGTCGAGCGGTGTAGGCATGTAAAATCATCAATACAGTGAGCACCTGCATTCAAATTATTAGTATCTAAGAGAAAAACAAGGAAGTGAGCTGAAGGATAAAACACATTGAATGTGGACATTTGGTGAGCTTTAATTTATGTTAATTATATTCATAAAATTATATTATATATATTAATTTTATGTTTCTGTTAAGAATGTGCAGATGAAACTGATTTCTTATTTTTTGGGTATGACAACTTCTTCATTAAATTATTATGTGAAAATGTTTCTTTAAATCGTGCTGTGGTTACACACAGTCAACAGTTTCTCTTTGGTTAGTTAAACATTTGAAAGAAAAGTTGAAACAGTTAAAGTAAAGAAGGATTCCTAATGTTAGTGTGATAATGAGATCAAAGTGAAATAATGAATAATAAATGAATAAAAGAAAACTATTTTAAATAGTCTCAAACTCTTCAAGCAAAGAGAGGCCTTAATAGAAAAACAACAAAACAGGAACAGGTCATATCGTGGTGCAGAGAGAGTGATGGTGTTCAGGATCTTTACGCCAATACAGGAAGTCTGGACCAGATCTCAGTTTAAAGGAATCTGATTCTGTGGGTTTTACCCGACAGATGAACAGAAAATAATGCTAATTTGAACAGGTTTAGTTCAGTGTCCTGAGAAAAAGGCTCTTTGGATCTGTTAATTTTAAAGCCTGGAGGAACCTGTAAGAACAATGAAAGAGATGAAATATTTATTCACAAGTTTAACCTTTACTGTTTTACAAAGAACAAGAAAGACGGTTATGTAAAATTTAGCCTTTTGAATGTATTACTCCAGATCTCTTATTTGACAATTATATTATATTATATTATATTATATTATATTATATTATATTATATTATATTATATTATATTATATTATATTATATTATATTATATTATATTAAACACATCAGTACCTTCATATCAATCAAAAATCTCAATAAACAGAAACGAAGCAGAATTATTCTCACTTTTCTCTTTCATCAGGTGACTGCAGGTGTTAAAAACATGGAAAGGTATCACACTCAACACCTCACATTAGATTCACTGCTACAAGAACAAATACAGAAAATATTTCCTTCATGCAGTAACTATACAACACATCTGTCTACAAGATAATCATCTGTTCTTTCTTATGTTATCAGTTTATTTTAACCCAGCACTGTTAACAAACACTAAATGCTTTTATTTTGTTTAATTTAACACAAGAAGCTGTAATGATAAAATGTTGTACTACAGCGACTCATAGAGATCCAGGCTACATGACAGTAACTGATCCATCCCATCTGAAAGGAGACAAAACTCTGAAAACTGCAAAGACGGTTTTTACACAGCCTGAAATGTAAAAGTTTAAAACTAGACAGACTAAAGAGGACAGAAATCATTCAGTGTGAAGAGCTTCAGACTTTATAGGCTTGTTGTTATATATATTCCTCTAACTGATGTTATTCCTCAGACCAGACTCTCCCAAACCTGAGCCTGAGCCTGAGCCTGGACTCAGCTCTGTGACTATGAGGGAAAGATCCAGTCCACAGGGAGTCCGTCCTGACTTTAAAAACAGGAAACTGTCTCCTGATGAGAAGTAAGAGTTGCTGAATGTTAAACGTATCTTACAGCTGTCCACTTCAACTTGCCTTCCATGAATAATAAGTGAGAGTTCTTCTTCTTCTTCTGCTTCTTCTTCTGCTTCTTCTTCTTCTTCTTCTTCTTCTTCTTCTTCTTATTATTATTATTATTATTATTATTATTATTATTATTATTATTATTATCATTATTATTATTATTATTCACCTGGTGATAAAAAGAACAAAAGGCAGCTGAATTAATATCCTAAAGAGGAAGAGCTTCAACCTTTATAGACTTAATGTAATGTTATTCTTGTGACTAGTTCTTAGTCTGTGCACAGTGTTGGGGAGTAACGGAATACATGTACCGCCGTTACGTATTTAAAATACAAAATATGAGTACCTGTATTCCGTTACAGTTACCGTTTAAAAAGGTGGTATTCAGAATACAGTTACTTTGTTGAAATAAATGGATCACACTGCGGTACTTTCCTGTTTCATATTGTCGCGGGTCAGGACTGTTTGGTTTTGTTTGACAGCTACGTTCTTTTGTTCCAGGCGGCAGCGTTACGGTTGCCATGGTTACAGGGCGACGCTCTCTCTCTCTCTCTGCGACTGTGTGTTTCCTGGGTGAGAGAGCGCCTTTTCGTTGTTGTTGTGCTAAGCTAACAGGCAGAATGCTACAAGCATAGCTCTAAAGAACGTAGCATCATGGGCAGTGTAGTCCGTGTTGCAGGGAGAATGGACACAAAGCTTGTTTTGAAGCCAATGGACTGCTGTTATGTGTATGTGAGCGAGGAGGCAGAAAAAGGGGAGTGGAAAGGTACGAGTTGTCATCGAGCAAAAACGGGAGCTGGAAGCATGTAAATATAATAACCACTTCAGCCAAGAAGAGTGCCTGACGAGCCCAGTTGTAAGTAAGCTATTAAGACTCGACTGTACACCGTGTTCGTGTTTTCCTCCGAAAACAATACGTTTCGTTGGAGCAGCCTTTCAACGCCCCTCTCTGTCTCTCGCAAGAAAAGTTGACCCACACAACAAAGTAAAGCTATTTTTCGGCTACGAGCCGACAGGGACCCCGCCGTATTAGTCAGAGGTCCCTTTACTACAGTTCGGAGTCGTGGACCTTCAGTAATAGTAATAAATCACACAGCAATAGTACATTCACGTTGTTGTAAAAAGCATGATAATATATTAAGTAATCCAAAGTATTCAGAATACGTTACTGTCATTGAGTAACGTAACGGAATACGTTACAGAATACATTTTAGGGCATGTATTCTGTATTCTGTAATGGAATACATTTTAAAAGTAACCTTCCCAACACTGTCTGTGCAGCTTTTGTATCTGATCGCTAAAAATAAAAAATTTTTCTCTCTCATGATGTTTTTCTCTGTTCACCAGGATCAGTGAGACACCAGATGCTCCTGAAGCTGATCCTGGACCCACATGTCTGTCTTTGAAGAGTGATCGGTCAAAGGATGACTTCATCTACTTTAAAGGAACAAAATCTGTTGCTGCTGAGGAGTAAGAAAAATGTCAAATTTACCTTATTACTGTTAATACAACTGCCCTTAGTCCTGAAGTTTAAGAGCTCCTGGACATTTCATTCATTCATTCTTCATTCACTCATTTCTTTTCAAGCTCCTTAGACTATGATGACCTGGATGACTGAGAAGCTTCACAGACATTAATTCATTCACTCAATTTACAGGCTGTGCTAACTTTTCTTTAATTTTTCATTCATTTAATAATGCTGCTGTGGTCTCGTACGCCAAGGCTCTTAATTTAGTGATCAGTGTAATCAGTTTAAAGGATTCAAGCTAAATCAACTTAGTAATAAAATATTCAAAGAAAATCATCTTGTATTTTTGTACAAAATGGTTACAGTTTCTTCACGTTGTCTCCACAGAGCTGATCAGGAGAGTTCAGATGTTTCAAGTCTTCAGCATCAAACTGATCTGGACTCAGTATTTAAGGTTTGTACATGTACACCAAACTCTGTTTGTAATTATTTTAAATTTGCACTTTTTAGAGTATCAACGATATTAACGTGTCTGACAGGAAAAGAAATCCAATACTCGTCATATAATAATGGCAAAATTCAACACAATTCTTGTTAAATTAAAGTTTCAAAGTGCTGAACAATAAGAAAACTTACAATGTAAATTAAAAACAATTTAAAATGCAAAAGAATGAGCAAGAAAGAAAACCCACACACATTATTAAATCCTGAAAAGGATTTGATAAAACCATTAGCAGCTAAATATTCATTTTGGAACAGCTGATTAAAATATAAAGAATAAAGACAGAGTAGAGCCCAGAGGCAGGAGAGAGCAACAGATCATTGAGACCTTGATCAAAGCAATCTCAGGATTATGATGCGAACAGAAGGCAGATTGAAATTTTAAAAAGATCTGATTGTTTCTAATATCATGAACTAAGTGGCAACAGATTGATAAAATTTATACTGTAGAGATAAAATTGGGGGGTCAAAACGGGCTTTCATGAACTCATATGTGAGGCCATTTATGTACACATGCATATAACAATTTATTATCTTTTTTTATTTTTAGAAATGACAAAGAGTGTTATTCAGAATGTTGTAAGGAAAAGTATTTTAAGAAAAATGATGCAGTGATGTTATGAAACAATGAAATGTTGAAATTCTTTTTTTTCTCTGATTGGAGTTTGTTTTAAATTTTGTTTTAAATTGTTACTTGATTATTTTTCTACTCTTTTTTTGTTCAATCGAAAAGAAGCAC
Source organism: Maylandia zebra (assembly GCF_041146795.1). Taxonomy (NCBI): domain Eukaryota; kingdom Metazoa; phylum Chordata; class Actinopteri; order Cichliformes; family Cichlidae; genus Maylandia; species Maylandia zebra. The sequence continues at coordinate 21,446,141 of NC_135169.1, read as the reverse complement.
AAAATATATCTGTAAAAAAATACTTTTACTATGAAAATCAGATTTTTCATTAATTCAGGTTGTGTCATTTATTTTCCAGATACTGGAGGAAAACATTATCACTTTTGTGAAGAACGAGCTAAAGAAGCTGCAGAATGATCTGAATCCAGATTATTCAGAGTGTCAGAGGGATAAAGAGGAGGTGTTGGACAGTGAGGAAGAGAAGCAGAGAAGGAGCAGCAGAGAGGCATTTCTGAAACTTGCAGTTAACTTCCTGAGAATAATGAAACAGCAGGAGCTGGCTGACTGTCTGCAGAGCAGTGAGAGGATTTCTCTTCATAAATTCAGTCTTTACAGGAATGAAATTGTCACATTTTCTATAATCATAACACTCATGTTTCTGGTGCTTTCCTGTAGAAAGTCCTGATCCACTTTGTGAGAATACATTTAAATGTAACCTGAAGAAGAAGTTCCAGTGTGTCTTTGAGGGGATTGCTAAACCAGGAACCCAAACCACTCTAAATGAGATCTACACGGAGCTCTGCATCACAGAGGGAGGGACCGGAGAGGTCAACACTGAACACGAGGTCAGACAGATTGAAATGTTTTCCTGGAAACCAAACAGACCAGAAACAACAATCAGGTGTGAAGACATCTTTAAAGCTTCAACTGGAAGAGACAAACCAATCAGAACAGTTCTGACCAAAGGAGTGGCTGGCATCGGGAAAACATTCCTAACACAAAAGTTCACTTTGGACTGGGCTGAAGACAAGACCAACCAGGACATCCAGTTCATTTTTCCATTCCCATTCAGAGAGCTGAATTTACTGAGGGATAGAAAGTTCAGCTTAGTGGGACTTATTCATCACTTCTTCACTGAAATCAAAGAAGCAGGAATCTGTAACTTTAAAAAGTTCAAAGTTGTGTTCATCTTTGATGGTCTGGATGAGTGTCGACTTCCTCTGAACTTCCACATCACTGAGATCCTCACTGATGTTACAGAGTCCACATCAGTGGATGTGCTGCTGACAAACCTCATCAGGGGAAAGTTGCTTCCTTCTGCTCATATCTGGATAACCACACAACCTACAGCAGCCAATCAGATCCCTGCTGAGTATATAGACATGGTTACAGAGGTCAGAGGGTTCACTGACCCAAAGAAGGAAGAGTACTTCAGGAAGAGACTCAGAGACAAGGAAGAGGCCAACACCATAATCTCTCACATCAAGACATCACGAAGCCTCCACATCATGTGTCACATCCCAATCTTCTGCTGGATCACTGCTACAGTTCTAGAGAGTGTGTTAAAAACCAAACAGGCTGGAGGAAAGCTGCCCAAGACACTGACGGAGATGTACATTCACTTCCTGGTGGTTCAGACCAAAGTGAAGAACATCAAGTATGATGGAGGAGCTGAGACAGATCCTCTCTGGAGTCCAGAGAACAAGAAGATGATTGAAGCACTGGGGAAACTGGCGTTTGACCAGCTGGATAAAGGAAACCTGATCTTCTATGAATCAGACCTGACAGAGTGTGGCATTAATGTCAAAGAAGCCTCAGAGTACTCAGGAGTGTTCACACAGATCTTTAAAGAGGAGAGAGGAGTGTACCAAGAGAAGGTTTACTGTTTTGTCCATCTGCGTGTTCAGGAGTTTCTGGCTGCTCTTCATGTCCATCTGACATTCACCAACTCTGGTATCAACCTGCTGGAAGAAGAAGAAACAACCTCAGTGCAGACTGGAGAATCTTCAGTAAGACAGTTCTACCAGAGTGCTGTGGACGAGGCCTTAAAAAGTCCAAATGGACATCTGGACATGTTTCTCCAGTTCCTCCTTGGTCTTTCACTGCAGACCAATCAGAATCTTTTACAAGGCCTGCACACACAAATAGGAAACAGCTCACAGATAAATGAGGAAACAGTCAAGTACATTAAAGAAAGAATGAATGACACTCTCTCTTCAGAGAAAAGAATCAATCTGCTCCACTGTTTGATTGAATTGAATGATGACTCTATAGTGAAGGAGGTCCAGCATCACCTGAGTTCAGGGCAACTGTCTAAAGTTAAACTCTCTCCTGCTCAGTGGTCAGCTCTGGTCTTCATCTTACTGTCATCAGAAACAGGTCTGGATGTGTTTGACCTGAAGAAATACTCAGCTTCAGAAGAGGCTCTTCTGCAGCTGCTGCCAGTGGTCACAGCCTGTAAAACAGCCCAGTAAGTATCCAGTTTAATCCTGGCAAGAGATTACTTTAAAGTGTTTCTTTGAAGACTTTGGAGAGTTTACTGATATTTATGTTTCTAGGTTGAGTGGCTGTAACCTCACAGAGAGAAGCTGTGAAGCTCTTTCCTCAATTCTAAGTTCTCAGTCCTCCAGACTGAGAGAGCTGGACATGAGTAACAACAACCTCCAGGATTCAGGAGTGAAGCTGCTTTGTGTTGGACTTGGGAGTCCACACTGTATGCTGGAAACTCTCAGGTTGGCTGATTCTTTGTTTCAGGAGATTTGGGTATTTCACAACTGTCATTATTTTATAGATTTAATTTCTGTTGTGGTGTAAGCTCTGAGAGAGAACAATAGAGTAGAAGTGAAACACACACACTTCATAAATCAGAAAAATATAACTTTATTTATGATTGTCCATCATAGCAAAACAGACAGAAAGTCAATGTGTTTTGTTCTTTTTTTAAAGTGAGTTCACAAAAGCCAGTTTGATTGTTTTTTTTAATAACTTTAATTGAAATCAGAATCTGTTAGTTCGACTGCATGTACATCAGCATATTCAGAGCAGTTCATTACAATGATGTGACATGTTGATGTGTTTGAAGGCTGTCAGGCTGTCAGATCACAGGAACAGGCTTCACCTCTCTGGCCACAGCTGTGCGCTCCAATCCCTCCTATTTGAAAGAGCTGGACTTGAGCTATAATCACCCAGGAGACTCAGAAATTAGGCTTTTGTCTGATCTAAAGGAGGATCCACATGTGAAACTCGACATGCTCTGGTAGGAAAACAGAATTTTTTTTCTTCAACATATTATAAGGAAGAACAGATATTTACTTGATGTGATTTAAGGGTTTTTTGTAACTATTGACTTGATGGCCAGTAATAATAGTCCACCCAAGCACCTGAGATATCAATGGAAAGCATAGGATGTCTTCTACTTAGTATATCAGGACTTAGTAAGGTAGCTCAAATAAGTCAAAAAATATAGACCAAAAACAAATGTCCATTACAGGGGACATAAATGAATACGCTGGTTCTACTACTGGGTGAGCTCCAGTGAATTGTATCAACAGAGAGGGAGAGCATGGTGCATTACACTGTAAATACATTACTTTATCTTTAACCACCTCTGCTTTCAGTGAGAATATAAAACAGGCAGAATTTTTCAGCTCTGACTTTGTCTGTTCTCTAGTTTTTATTAAAGTTATGAAAATGTTTCTAAAAATGTTATCTGTAGCATCAAGTGATTTCATCCTCACTCTGTCTGTAAAGAGGACATAAGGCAAGCAGGGAGTGGACCCTGCATGCAGGACTCACTAGTCAGATGTTACTAACAGCTTTAATGAGGCTGGATATAACCTAAGCAACTAAACAAAAACAACAGTGTTGGGAAGGTTACTTTTAAAATGTATTCCATTACAGAATACAGAATACATGCCCCAAAATGTATTCTGTAACGTATTCCGTTACGTTACTCAATGACAGTAACGTATTCTGAATACTTTGGATTACTTAATATATTATCATGCTTTTTACAACAACGTGAATGTACTATTGCTGTGTGATTTATTACTATTACTGAAGGTCCGCGACTCCGAACTGTAGTAAAGGGACCTCTGACTAATACGGCGGGGTCCCTGTCGGCTCGTAGCCGAAAAATAGCTTTACTTTGTTGTGTGGGTCAATTTTTCTTGCGAGAGACAGAGAGAGACGTTGAAAGACTGCTCCAACGGAACTTATTGTTTTCGGAGGAAAACACGAACACGGTGTACAGTCGAGTCTTAGCTTACTTACAACTGGGCTCGTCAGGCACTCTTCTTGGCTGCAGTGGTTATTATTATATTTACATGCTTCCAGCTCCCGTTTTTCCTCGACGACAACTCGTACCTTTCCACTCCCCTTTTTCTCCCTCCTCGCGCTCACAGACCCATAACGTGTATGGCAGTCCATTCTCCCTGCAACACGGACTACACTCCCCATGATGCTACATTCTTTAGAGCTATGCTTGTAGCATTCTGCCTGTTAGCTTAGCACAACAACAACAACAACGAAAAGGCGCTCTCTCACCCAGGAAACACACAGTCGCAGAGAGAGAGAGAGAGAGCGTCGCGCTGTAACCATGGCAACCGTAACGCTGCCGCCTGGAACAACAGAACGTAGCTGTCAAACAAAACCCAAACAGTCCTGACCCGCGACAAAATGAAACAGGAAAGTACCGCAGTGTAATCCATTTATTTCAACAAAGTAACTGTATTCTGAATACCACCTTTTTAAACGGTAACTGTAACGGAATACAGTTACTCATATTTTGTATTTTAAATACGTAACGGCGGTACATGTATTCCGTTACTCCCCAACACTGAAAAACAATAACAGGAACAACCTGACTTTATACCAAACAGATCGACAGAGGTTAAATGAACAATGAAGGAGGGGGCAACAAAGAGCAGAGTGAGACACAGACAATAGGGCTGAGTGGACACACCCGGGGACACAGCTAAACAAACACAAATTGATGAGACAGGGGAAGCAAACATGAAGCACATTTAGATGAGGAACTGTCAAAATAAAACAGGAAGTAACAGGATACTGAGAGTGTGACAGAGACACATGAACTTGACAGAGACAGAAAGGTAGACAAACATAGAGACAGAGACTCAAGAAGTGACAAAGAGAAAGCAATGAACAAACTGAAACTCCAGGAATCAAAATAAACAATCACTATAACCAGGAGTATGAAATAACAGAAGTAAAACTAAGCACAAATGTATACTAAATAATTAAGAAATCCAGGAGCACTAAATCAAATACATATCTAGTAACTAATAACTATCAAAACTCAGATTATAAAAAAACAATCAGAGAATAATAAAGATCAGCCAGAATATAGAGTCCAAAGACAAAATCTGGATCAAAGCCCCCAGGACCACAACAGGTTCAGCAGCAGTCCAGGCAATTAACTTTGACAAGGTGGCATTTGACTCTTTTTGCAATTTCAAACAAACAAAAAGATGTATATTTACAACGATACAGTCAGAGTACACTCAGAAGGAAATATATCCACGGTTAAAATAAGTACATTAATATCTGTGATAGACTGTAGAACAGGAGACGAGCCCCCCCATCAGAACACTTAGAACACGCCACAAAACTGATAATGAGCAGGCAGAGGGAGGTTTGTCTTCACACCCCCCCGTTCAGTGCTGCCCGTTAGTGATGTGTGATACCACTGATTTCCTTTCCGATCCAATACCAAGTAAAATTCAGGGTGGTATCGACAATACTGATCCGATACCGATACTTTGTACAAAAACTTTTATCTTTTATTGTATCTCAAATTATAGCGTCATAATGATTACGGGACATCAGATTACTTGTTCTTATCACTTAATAATGCAGAATTCATCATATAGAAATAAAAAAAAACAAAACTGAAGTTGTGGTTATTTGAGCATGTTGCCTGCCTGCAGCACTAAAGGACTCCGTGGAAGACTTCTGTCTCGCTCTAGCAGCATCTGTCCCTCCCCTCCTCTTCAGTTCGCCTCAACATACGCTCGTTATATTCTGTGATATGATTTACTCTGAGGTGTTTGACATGGTTAGTGATGTTGCCACAACACCTCACTTTCTTGCCACATGTATCGCAAACCACGTTTTGGCTGTTTGTGGCTGTAAAATACGTCCTCGCATGACTCCAATTACGCTCAGCTATTGTTGTGAGTGTGCACGCCAAGGGGCTGCGACACATTTATACAGCTATATTTCGCACATGACTATGAAAGGCGGAAGAGGAAGTAGTTCCTTCCAATATAGACAATCCGAATGATACAGTTTCTTTCCACCTTGTTCCTGTTAATGATAAACTACAATTTTACCCAAAATTATTAAAATATCGATATTTTAATGTGAGAATCGATTCTAGAACAGAAATGATTGGTATCGGAGTATCGGACTACTGCGGAGTCGGGGGTCTGCTTGTCTCCACCCCAGGGAAGAGGGTAACACTACCTGGGTCTAGGTACAGTTTCCCCCTCCAGGGGCAAAGATACCTGGACCTGGGGTATAGAGTACATTTAGGGAGTGTGATTGTGTGTACAGTGTCTCTTTATGTCTGTCTCCACATTGGGTGAGTGCTGAGTAATTGCATATGAGAGCATGAGGGTGGGAATGGATGTTTGTATCTGTGTGTGCCTGTTTGTCTGTGTCTATATGTCAGGTTGGGTATCAGATGCCTCCTCTCTAGGGACATCTCTGGCCCTCCAAGGTATGGAGGCCTATCTCCCCCCACCTATTTTTTGCCTCCTTAACCTTTTTTTTTTTTTTGGTGCCTTTTATCACCGTTCCTCTTCTCCGCTGTTTTTCTTTCCCTCCGTATCTTTCTTTCTCCCTTACCTTTCCCCCAGTCATATCTGTCCCGTGAGTAACAACTGAAAATAAAATAAAATAAATAAACAATAAAAACAAAGGTCAATCAAAAGGCCGGGATGGTCCATTTAGTAAAGTAAATCCGTTGGGCATCTTTCTTGGACTTCTGATGGCAAATGAACCAAACGGGACAGGCGGAAAAAAGCAAAAAAAAAAAAGCAAAAAAAAGTTATTGCCACTGATATTTCTGGTGGAAATATCTCATAAACAACAGGAGAAAGAAATGCTTTCTGTTCAATATAGTCACAAAAACCCAGGAAGGCCGAAAATAGGTGTAAATAAACCAGACTGAAACCAAGAAATGCTGCTGCAAGAAAGTATGACACCAGTACAGAATCAATCATGAAACCAAGAATAATCAAAAGCACAAAACCAGAAAAAAACCAAACATCCCAAAACTCCAAATGCTGGGTCCAAAGCCCAGGGATCATCACATCATGTATCCTTTTTGTTTCATTGTCCCCTCCTTACCACATTTATTGTCATCCCATACCAATGTTTTGGGTCAGACTGTCTTCCCAGACTTACTCTCTGGAGCTTACTGTCTGCCTTTATGCCAATAAATGCAGAACCACTGTAAGCTTTGAAACTGTGGTTTGACTTTCCTAGTGTAAAAAGAAAAGTGAAGCAAGTTATTTGTTATTTATGCAGAGCAGATGTGAAAATAAAATCATGTGAAAAAGAATTCTTCTTAAAATAATTACTCTTAAGTTATTCAATTACTACACAGGTTATTGCTGAAGATATCCTACAAGTGTGCATTGCTTTATACAGGGAGTGATTTATACAGGATGCATGTCTAATACACTTCAGTGTCCTCAGGTTGTATTTAGGTAATTTAAGAACCTGATACAGACCAAATGGTTTCTTGTTTTAATTGTCCATTGATACATGGGACCTTAGAACTGAAAGTGTATTATATATTTCATTTTATTACAAAATAAAAGAAAACACAAGCTTACTTCTCTAGAAAAGATGAAGAAGGCCATGTTTTCACACTAAAAGATGATGTGCTCATTTCAGTGTGGAGCCTCAAGGAGTTTGGTGGATGAGACCAGAGCTAATGAAATGTAAGTGTGTTTTTGACTTATTAGCTATATTTACATGACATTTTGCATGCTGGATGAAAACCATGCGTCACATTAGCTGGTAAAGAAATGTCCCCACATAGTCCGGCAGAATTTTCTATTCAGATATAATTTAGCCTGCAGTAAGACTGGCATGGATAGAGGACCAGCTGTAACAGCACCAACCTTGTGGTTACTTTATAATATCTGGTGCAAAATCAAAGTTACCAGAGAGGGAGAGTTTAGATTAATTAAATTATTGATCTACTTTAAACAGAATTTGGCTTCAGGAGTCAGGTTGTTCTTTATCTGTGTTAACTCGCATTAGATAATGTACTGGGATGAAGAACGTTTTCATTTGATAATGAAAACAGAAAAATCTTCCTGTAATTCGAATACCCTGCTGATGCTGAGTGATTCTGATGATGACCTCATTTTCCACTGACAGGCAAATGTAAAAGTTTGGCTCTGTTAACACTAAACTACCAAGGAGATGATTTTTTACCCATCACCATTTAAAAATCTGTTAGAAGAAGTCCATATATCACAACTTTGCTATAATAGATTTGTCCATTACATAGTGGAAAAAGTATGACCACGTACATCTAGAACCATCAGAATTATTACATCAGAATTATTTTGACCCTGGTGAAATCAGTGTAAAATAACACTGCGGGTTTCCTAGCAATACATTTACACACAAATAAAATGTGCACATAAAATGAAAAAAAAAAATCAGATAATATCACTTTGATGGTTGTGTTTAGTGTTGGTGGTGCTGTGATGCATATGATCTGAATGTGAATGTAAAGCCTGTATACTTATAGTTATATGTTCATATTTATTCCAGTCACTTCCCTTTCAAATAATTATTGCTGATAATTTTGTCTTTTAAGATTTCTTTCTTTCTCCTGGTAGGTTTGCATCACTGCTGTGTACTTGTGAACAATTTGTTTGCTCAAGTACAACAATTGTGCACAATTTTGAGGACTCGCTTCGTTGGACGGAGATCATTTCAAAATTTGCTTTCGGTTTTTGTTTGTTTTGTTATTATTTTGACATTCATTGCAATATATTTGCATCGTTTGTTTTTTAGTCCTTCACTGACTCATGATTAAGTACAAAAAAGTTTATCTCTTTCATTAATATTAGTCCAGATTATCTGATACAGATTAAATGTGAATACTTTTTTAATAATGACTCTCAGATAAACATGTAAAATATTTATGCTTATTACAAAAATTGTTTATTGGAAGGTATTTTTGTTAAATACATTTTTCTTAAGCTGTCTGAATGTGTCAGTGTGACTCTTCTCTGCATTAGGTCCATTTAAACCCTTAGTTGGGAGTAAATGTGGATTTTCTGCTGCCCCAAAAGAAAGGTCAGTTTCTCAGTTTATAAAGTTCACCTTTAAGTCTGGATTTCGGCTCCACCTCTAGCTAAACTGTGACATAACTATGAAAATGCTGAAATACGGACTTCCTGTGAAGTTGTCACTATGCTAATGATGAGCAAAGCGAAGCTTCGTGAAACATTTGAGGAAATTTGTTCTTGAGATGATGGTTTGAAACAATCTGAAACCATCTCCACAGTGGCACCTGCTGGCCAATTTTGCTAATGTCACACCTTGATCTGTGAAACGGTGACACAGACAATTCCTGAACAACTCCAAACAAAACCACTTATTATACCAGACCATCAATCCTCAAAAAACAAGGCATCTTGCCATTTATTGGATATTCAAATTGCCAGACATTTCATTTTATACAAAACAAAATGGGCAGGGATAGCTCAGTAGGTACAGTGGTTACCCCATGATCAGAAGGTCAGCAGTTCAGCTCCACTGAACGGTACCCCTGAGCACAGTCTGTGCGCTTAAGTTAACTTGCCAAATTTAAATTAGCAACTAAGGAAGCACAAACCTGATACTGAGAAACAGCTCTTGTCTTTTGTGGCTCACTTTGCTGCTGCTTCAGTGGCTGTGACATGAACTCTGCCTCATGTGTTCAGAGAGCTGCACACTTCACCAAACAGTCACTTTTAAATACACTCTAAGAAATAAAATGTTGTATTTACTCCACCCAGTTATGTCAACTGGTTCCACACAACTGGGTTAGTGAAATATAAAATGTATGATACATTTAACTTGAACAAGAAATTTTAAGTATATCTGATAAATCTACTCAACCAAAACAAGCTCTACTGAAACTATAGGATCAAATCACTTTAACAGAATTGCAACTTACTCTATATAAGTTTGAAAATTAAATAAATTAATTAAATCAAGTTATTTAGTTAACCTAACTTTAATAACACTTAATGTAAAATATACATATATATATGCAAGTGCTTTTTAAGTGCAGGAAGAATGTTAAACAGAAATTATTAAAAATGAAAAGTGTTGTGATTCCAACATTTTTAACATTAACTTGGCTTAAGTAATGTAAACTTGCTTGGGTTACAATGAAAAGCTCACAATCCAGGCCTGTAAACAACAGGTAGAAATTACAGTCTGGCATTTTTGTTCATATTTAGAAGAAAACTTTTCTTCAAAACTTAAACTAAAGTCCAAAGTTAGGAGCAGTCTTGTTCAGTGCTGGATGGTGGTAAAAGTTCAACAGGAACAAAGAACGCAGAAAAGTGAAAAGCTTTGCTGAACTTCATGTGGCAGTTCAAATTGAACCGTTTTTTTTTTTTTTATTTTCTAAAGAAGAGTTCAAGAGCCTTAAAACCAGTTCCTCTATAGTTCATTGCAGGCTGTGCCACTCAGTTTGTTTTTCAGAACCTACACCTTCATTGATAGACTGTTTCCCTTTGCCACATCACTAGGAGCTTGTAGCACAGTGTATCCTTCTCTGAGGACACCAATGTCCTCAGGTGAATCTGCAGAGTCTGCTCTTTCATGTCTGACAACATATACTCCCAAAGTCAGCTGCTCTGTTTCTCTGCTTGCACTAAGATCCACATCCTTAAAATGAAAAATAAAAAAGTTAATTGCATTTGGATACATATGAAGTCCACCTTCTATTTGTGACATGTTTAGCAGCTGGGGGAGCGCCTGGTATTTTTGGCACTGTTTCTGGTTCTTCTGTTGAAGGTGCAGCTGCTACGATGCCGAGTAGACTGACAAATTTTACTGATTCTTTTTCTAGACTCTTTCTTCCCCACTTTCTTTTCAGCTCCACCTTTTTTTTCCTTCACTTTTTCATATCTCTGTTTCATCAACCACTTGTTGCATATTAAACTCTGATGTTGCTTTAAGACATTTAAAGAAATAATACCAAACAAAAGTGAAACTGAGTGTTAAAAAGCTTCTGTCACTTTTGTGCTTTACATGCTGCATCCTGTTGTGTCCACATTTTTGAAAGATGTCAAAGTGTGCATGATGGTGGATAAAAACAAAGCTGGAGCTGATTTAATTTTGGTGATCTTTATTGTGATCTCCGGTGACTTCAACCATGTATCACTGGACAATACACTAACAACATTCAGACAATATGTGGACTGTCCCACCAGGGGAGAGAAAATTTTAGACCTACTGTATGCTAATGTCAAGGATGCATACAGCTCCTCCTCCCTCCCCCCACTTGGTAGGTCAGATCATAACCTGATTCACCTCACCTAACAAGCCGTGGGTGACTAAGGACATCAAAGCCCTCCTCAACAACAAGAAGAGGGCTTTCAGAGGGGGCAATAAAGAGGAGGTGAGGAAGGTCCAGGTGCTACTAAAGGACAAGATCAGAGAGGCTAAGGACAATTACAGGAGGAAGCTGGAGTGGAAACTCCAGCAGAACAGCATGAGAGAGGTGTGGAGGGGCATGAAGACCATCACTGGATTCAGGCCAACCAACAGCAGGGGAGCTGAGGGAGGTGAGAATAGAGCCGACGAGTTGAATCTGTTTTTCAATAGATTCGACACCACAGTGTCTGCTCCCACCCCCACAACCTCACCTGTAGTCAGCCTGGAATCCAGAGCCACACCACTGTGCCAGCCTCTCTCTTCACATGGAGCTGTTGCCTCCTGTGAGATTCCTGACACCCCTCCCCCACCCATCACCTTCACTCAATACCAGGTTGAGATGCAAATGAGGAGACTTCACTCAGGCAAGTCTGCTGGACCAGATGGAGTGAGTCCCTTCGTCCTCAAGGCCTGTGCCCCCCAGCTGTGTGGAGTCTTTCTGTCAGGCGCAGTGGCCCGTGGAAATGGGATGGACTCAAGTGCAGATTCAAAACCGGAGGCCAGGGGTGAGGTGTAACGAAAAGAGATTTTATTTTACAATGCTCAGAGGCTAACAGAAAGTGCAGACTAGAATCAATGAACATAAACTAGATGTCTGAGGCGAGAGAAAATACTGTGATGATAACTAGATGGCAGGGATAACTGGGTGCAGGTACTGGGCAGGGGAAACTGTGGCGGGCCAGGGCACTGAAACAGAGGAGAGAGCAGTCAGGGGAATCCCACAGAGGGTTGCGAGTGAATCTAAGGATAGTACACTGAGCTGTCTTACAAGCTTGCAGGTGGGGGTTGCGTGGAGGGGGGAGGCAGGAGAGGTCCAGGTGGGTGCTGCATGCAATGCAGGGAGGCAGGCAGGAGAGAATGGCAGTTCCAAAACGGAGAGGGATTACCGGCGGCAGCAAACTGGTATCCAGGAGAGCTTGGTAGGTGGGTTTCAGAGGCTGACGAGAAAAACAGAGATACGGTTAATACACACGACGAGTCACCAAGGAACGGACGTGAGGCCGAGAACTGACTAAAGTTGGCAGATAATCTGGCGAAGACCAGTTGAGTGCGCCGGTCATAAATACTGCTGGTACGATTGCCATCAGGTGAGGAACAACAAAGACTCCACCCAGTGGGGAGGAGCTGATGCTGTGGAAAACCACCCAGACCACGACACTTTCATAAACTGTTTATGCTGAGTCTGAGTCTGCAGAGGGTCCCAGTGATGTGGAAGACATCATGCCTCGTCCCTGTACCAAAGACGCCACGTCCCAGTGGCCCCCAGAATTACAGGCCCGTGGCACTGACCTCCCACATCATGAAGACCCTGGAAAGGCTCATCCTGGACCAGCTGCGACCCATAGTAAGACCACATCTGGATCCCCTTCAGTTCGCTTATCAGCCTCGTCTCGGAACTGAGGACGCCATCATCTACCTGCTCAATCGTGTCTACACCCATCTGGACCAGCCGGCTAGCACTGTGAGGGTCATGTTTTTTGACTTTTCCAGTGCTTTCAACACCATCAGGCCGACCCTCCTGGGATGATGAGACAGAGTACCGGGCTGTGGTCGACTCCTTTGTCACGTGGTCTGAGCAGAATCATCTGCAGCTCAACGTGGCAAAGACCAAGGAACTGATCGTGGACTTCAGGAAGACCAGGAAACACTTGACCCCTGTTTCAATCCATTGTGGAGGACTATAAATACCTTGGAGTACACATTGACAATAAACTGGACTGGGCTAAAACCACCACAGCACTTTACAGGAAGGGCCAGAGTCGTCTCTATTTTTTGAGGCGACTGAGGTCCTTCAACATCTGCCAGAAAATGCTCAGGATTTTCTGTGAGTCTGTTGTGGCCAATGCGATCCTCTATGCTGTTGCATGCTGGGGGAGCAGGCTGAGGGTTGCAGATGCCAACAGACTGGATAAACTGATTCGTAAGGCCAGTAATGTTGTGGTGATGGAGCTGGACTCCCTCAAGGTGGTGTCGGAGAGGCGAATGTTGTCCAAGATAAAGACAATGTTGGATAACACCTCCCACCCACTCCATGACATGCTGGTCAGTCACAGGAGCACGTTCAGTGAAAGACTGAGAGTATTCCAGTAAAATTCCAGTTGACCCCCACCAGTTTGCCTATAGGGCAAATAGGTCCACAGAGGATGCAATTTCCACCGCCCTCCACTCTGCTCTGCATCACCTGGAGAATCCTGGGACATCAGTATTCATTGATTCATTCATTGATTTCAGCTCGGCCTTCAATACCATCATTCCAGACATTCTTATAGACAACCTGGACTTCCCCCCTCCACATGTGCATGGATCAAAAACTTCCTCACAAACCTTTCACAATCAGTCAAGGCTGGCAACCAGAGACCATCCACCCTGTTTCTCAGCACTGGCTCACCACGGGGATGTGTGCTGAGTCCACTCTTATACACCATCTACACCAGTGACTACACCCCTGCAACATCATCATCAAATTTGCAGATGACACCACTCTGATGGGGCTCATCACCAACGATGATGACACCGCCTATAGGGATGACGTCCAGCGACTGTCAGAAAGGTGTAACTACAATAACATCACCCTAAACACCAAGAAAACAAATGAAGTGGACTTCCCCAAAACATGAACTGATCCCCCTCCCCTCTCCATAAAAGGTGACTATGTGGAGAGGGTGTCCTCCTTTAAGTTCCTCAGCACCCACATTTCTGAGGACCTATCCTGGTCCACAAACACATCAGCCCCAGTAAAGAAAGCCCAGCAGCGCCTCCATTTCTTGAAGGTTTTGAGATGGAACAGGCTGCAGACTGAACTCCTAGTGTCCTTCTACCGTGCCACTATCGAGAGTGTGATGGTGCACGCCATCCCTGTGTGGTATGCTGGTTGCACAACAGCTGACAAGAAGAGACTACAGAGGGTCATCAGAACTGCAGAGAAGGTGATCGGCTGTCCACTCCCCTCCCTGGACTTAATTGCCTGCTCAAGATGTCTCTCCAGAGCCAGGGCAATTATAAAGGACCAGCTCCATCCTAACCACCACCTCTTCAACATCCTGCCCTCTGGAAAAAGGTTCAGATCAATCAGGTGCAAAACCAACAGACTAAAGAACAGCTTCGACCTGTGGGTTGCCAGAACTCTTAATGCAAACTAAGAGTGTGAACAGACTTCCCCAACACATCCATTCTGACACTGCTGTTGATCATCTATGATCATCTATAAAAAAATCTATGGTTTACCTTATAAATCCCTCCATAAACTGCAGTTGGTTCAAAATACAGCTGCTCGTATTATTTCCAGAACTAGATCCACTGAACATATAACACCTGTTCTTAAACAGCTCCATTGGCTCCCAATTCACCTCCGTGTCAATTTCAAGATCCTGCTTCTCACTTTCAAAGCACTTCATAACCTTGCTCCTCCATATCTATCCGATCTTCTCCATACATACTCGCCCCTTCCTACACTCCGCTCTTCTTCAGCTTCCCTTCTGTCAGTTCCACCTGCTCGCCTGACTACAATTGGACTCAGAGCCTTTAGTTGTTCTGCCCCGAGACTTTGGAATGCACTTCCACTTGCTCTATGGACCACACACTGTCTCACCACTTTTAAATCACTACTCAAAACCCATCTGTTTAGAATTGCATACACCTGATCTGTCTTAGTCCATTTTTACCTTGCTCAGTTTTTATATTTGCTTTTATACTTTTATGACTGTTTATGTCTAAATTTTATCTACCATGTTTGCTATATATACATTTTTCTTATGTTTTTTATGGTATGTTTACGTGTTACTGTAAGGTGACCTTGAGGGTCTGAAAGGCACCTATAAATAAAATGTATTATTATTATTATTATTATTATTATTATTATTATTATCAAAATCTCTGAGGAATTTTAATACAGAAACTTGGAACTCTGAGTTATAATAAAATGAGTGTGAAATATAAAAACATTTAAAACAGATAAAATAAATGGAGGCGACTGCACTCACCTCCATTTTGCATGGGGTTAATTTGCATAGCAGAGCTCTCCAAACTCTTGAATATTCATCACAAGTGTAGATACAGGAAATAATGACGTAAACCCTAACAAAAACAATTGGCTGCACAGCATGAGGCTGGAGGAGACGCACCAGTTACATCAGGAAGGAGATGAAAAAGCATGTGAACTGGTTGAGACTCGTGCAGCAAACAAGAGATTCCTCCCACCAAACATATTTGAGTTGTCCTGCGGGATGAGCCCGACTCACTGGTTCAAAAGACGCCGAGGTGATAATGATAATAATAACAAGTTCAAATGGATAACGCTCTTTTGTTGTTCTTGTATAATTTGGAGCTCTGAGCTGTTTATTATATAGACTGATGGCAAAGTCTGCATAAAAACAGAATAAGAAAATTAATTTAATTTAAGCAACTACTGAATGATGGCTGTGAACTTGAAGTGAACTCATTTATAATATTGCTTTTTGTATATTATAATAACCTGCTGACTTATGATGTTTAAAACTTACACTGTGATATACATAACATGTTATTAACATTGTCAGCTCTTACTCCAAGATGGGTTTTTTTTGTATTTACTGACAGTCAGCGGAAGAGTCTGAGAGTTAACAGACTTTAGTGTTTCCCTTTTTATTTGTTAAAATAGCGCCACCTTGTGACATTTCGTTATACTACAGCAAATACTACTCTGGATTCAGTGGACTGGATAGGTTCAATGTTCTTGATTAAACTTTGAACATACAAGTGTCTGTGTTTTTATTTATTTTTTCTTTGCACATCTACTCCATCCTGAGACACCGATTTTTGAGTTCAGATGGCTGGTGCAGGATTGTTGGTGTGGAAGCTTTATAGGAAACAAACTTCAAATAAACTTGGGGAGAACAGTCCCATGAATTTATTTTTTAAGACATGACTTAAACAAAGTGACTGACTTTATCCAGGTTAGTTCAGACCCTCAAACTCATGACCTGAACCCTTGAGTTGGGGTCCTAAAGTAGGAGACCGAGCGAGGCTTCAAATCTAATCAATGAAAGTTTTAAATTGATTGCGTATCTAACAGAGGGCTAGTGTTGTGTAATGAAGATGGAGTAATGTGGTTTTGTTAAAACATGGGGAAGATGGGTTTAAAAATTCAGGGATTAATTTCTTCATACAAACTGTTTCCTGCATTGTTTGAGAGTTTTTAGACTCACAGAAAGTTTAAAAAACAGTATTGTAAGTTCTTCTAGATCAAATAAGAGATTCAGATTTATGTGTTTGTGTTGGTACTGAAACTGGTTTCATTTTAATAAGTCACAGGACATATTAAGTCACCTCCAAGAAGACAGTCTACAGGAAATATTCCCCATAGACTCCAGACCACAAAAGCTAAGTAGTTTCCTTCCAAGACATCAGTGTCACAACAGCTACACAAACCTCAGTCAACACAAACAACACAAACTGACTGAAATTTGTTGGTCCTCACTGGTTGGTTTAAATAAACTCAGTAAAAACTAAGTAATGGCAGCTTTTTGTATTCTCCTAAAATCTCTTCATCGTGTGCAGAATATTGTAAGACCCTGCGTATATCAGCAAATACCAGAAAACTTTCATTCTAGAAACAGGAACACAAAAACCAAAAGGTACAAACACATCACCTTCTCCCATATAAGCACCACGATGCTCTTAGTGGTTCGTTAGTTGAATGTGAAGTTGTTTCTGATTACAAAGCTCTTGGTACTGTGTGAGACTTTCTCTGAGATGAACACAGGAAGTGTTTAAACCTACTTTCACCTCACAGTTTAATTTTGAATGAGACAACGTCACAACCCGACAGACGATCTCACTTTAAAGTGGTGTGACTGACTTGGCTGATTAGTGAACAGTGAAAACTTCTAATCAGTTCACAAAAGGCCGAGTCAAAGGAGTGTCTGAGTCTCTTTTTCCCAAACCTTCTCTGCTCTCATAAGCACTTCACCAACAGTACAAATACCTATGAAACACTTTGCTTTTACTTTAATTACAAATTAAATAATTTATTTAATGCTTGCATTCAACAAAAATGAATCAGCCATTAATTTCACCTGACCCTGAACTTTTGCAAGTGGAAAAAAACATTTTTTTATGTTTTCCTGTAGATCACGGCTTCCTCTTGGACTTTTTCAGGTGGAACTCTTTCTATCCAAATGACTTTTCTCAGACTTCCAGAAAGTAGTCACAGAGCGTCCTCGTGCAATCAAAACAACCCTAAAGTTCACAAAATAGGTCCTTTTGAATACCCGTTCAGTTCAGCTTCTCCCAAATCAAACCTGAGTCATCAGTCTAATTCAAACTGTGTGTGACAAGTGCTTGATCACATGTGTAATTATTATCAGGTGTAATTTTGATGAGTAATGCAAGTTAGAGTACTACAGTCATACTAACCCGACATGAGTCAGCACTTAAACTGTGTATGTTGATACATACTCTATATTACCAAACGTATTTGCTCAACTGTGTTCACACACATATAAAACTGAGGGACATCCCATTCTTAATCCACAAGGTTTAATATGATGTCAGTCCACCCTTTGTAGCTAACTCTTCTGGGACGGCTTTCCACAAGGTTTAGGAGAGTTTATGGGACTTTTTGAACATTCTTCCAGACACATATATGTGAGGTCAGACAGCGATGTTGGACGAGAAGGCCTGATTTGACTGGCTGAGTTCCTGTCTTTGCCAATTATTTCAGGTTTGTTATAATACCACAAGCAGTTGAGGGTTGAATTTTTAGTAGCAATTCACTGAGATCCTGAGAACAGCACATCCTTTCACAAATGTTTGTAAAAGCAGATGCTGGACTTTAAACATCTGTGATTGGAACACCTGATTTGAATTTGATTTGCAATGGTGAGTAAATACCTTTGGTAATATAGTGTATTACTTTGTCTGAACCAGCTTATCCTTTATTATGTTTTATTATGTACTGTATGCTGACTCTAAGTTGCTGAGTCCCTGCTGTGTCTGTTTCAGCCTGGTGTTCATTCTTGTATTTGCTCAGGGTCCAGGATACAGACTGGATAAGGCACATTTAGAGAACACTTTTAAAACAAGACAACAAAATTGTTTTTCATGTTAGTAAGATTAAGAACTATATTTTATGTATGAGAGAAGAAGAAAACCTTTGGGTAAAACAGTTTGAATAAAACAGATGTCTAAACATGAAACAAACAATAAAACAAACAAACAAACAAAAATTTTCCTCTTTGAAGCCAAGTTTCTAAAGAAGCTTTGGAGGAACGATTTCAACCAGGTTTGTCCATTATTAAAAAAGACATTTATTTGCCAATCATTCAACATCACCACTTGTGTATAACTCTGTTCATTTTATTCTCTTTGTGTACAGGCTGAGATTCCAGGTGTCTCCCTCAGATCATTTTCTCCAAATCAAAAGCATCAGATTTGTGGAGACGCTCTGCCTGCCAGACACAGCTCAGGGCAAAGAAACATTCTCTCCACAATATACAGGCCTGTATCATTTAGTGTCTGTATTTAAATGTATAAATGATCAAGTGTGAAAATACAAGTGTGATCAAACTTACATCTGAAAAAAAAAATTAAATGTCAAACATTAAGTATTTAATTTTTGTTACATTTTAAAGGTTCAAAACTTTAAAGACATTAGGTTTATGGTCAGATATGATCTAGAAAATCAACAATCTTCACATTTCAGAAACTGGAACCAGCTTTAAATGTGACTAAAATAATGATAAAACAATCAATTCTCTAATCATTGACTAACTGATGAATCACTGCAGCTCCAATATATTGTTGCATTTGACAACCCACTACAGCAACTACAGAATAAAACCACTAACCAGACTGATGACAGATTTCAAACATGCTGAATATGAAGAGTAGTATCATTTAAACTCACATGATTATCAGCCATAAGAACAAATTCAGATTTATATTGATGTAAGGTATATAAATGTAAGTACAGTTTGAATCAGTGCAATATTATTTTCACACATCAATGGACCACTGAACTTCTCAGCTTCTAAAATGTAAAGCCTCATTTAGAAACTACACAAGTACATATAATGGTCAGGGATCAACATGAACCTGTCTTCTCTATTTGACTTTAATCAACTCTGCAGTGGCTTCAACTCCATAAACACAAAGTCCAGCATAGAGCGGCTGAGTGAATGTGGTCTGGACTCTGTGGAGGAGAGTCATGGTTTCAGAGACGCTGCAGAAAGACAGAATACCTGCTCTGTGATCCAGGTACACTCCTACTCTGGAGGACCAAGGACCTGAGAGGTCAGTGTGGACTTTGTTGTGATTAGCAGTTTGCTAACTGTAGCATGGGAGATGGGTGGTCTCGTAGGGTGTCTTGCATTGAAATCTGCTGCAATGACCTGGTTACTGCGTTCACCAGATATCAACACAATTTCGATCCGCTCCTCACGTGTTAACCTCTTCGACATGTCAATGGCTGTGAACAAAGAAACTTGTAAATAACTCATGAAAGAATAAAGTTATGTTGAAACCAAGCACATCATTGTTTTTCTTGTGACATTACCAATAAGTTTGATGTGTCACATGGCCCTCTTCCTATTGAAAAAACAAAAGTTGTATCCAAGATGGCCGACTTCTAAATGGCCACCATGGTCACCACCCATCTTGAGGAGTTTGCCCCCTCACATATACTAATGTGCCACAAACAGGACTTTAGTATCACCAACCATCCTCATGTTATTACGGTGTATCCATATAAATGGCCCACCCTGTATATTCCAGATGTGCTCATGCCACATTAATCCAGAGTCAAAGTGTTTTTTCAAAGAGGAAAATCTTAACTCTCTTCAAGCTATTTCCACATAGGGTTAGGGCCCTACCTGCTTCAACTTTCTTGTCTGGCAAGAACAAGACGTTTGTTCTGTAGAAACTTTTGCTGTTTCTACAAAAAGAATTTAAACCTACAAAGATTAAATTGGCCCAAATGGAGGGTGACTGTAAAAGTTGTATTAGAGAACTTAATTGTTTTTGTTAGTTCAGTCATGAAGCAGATTTATTCAGGTAATTTAATTAAAACATAATTTACTTAGAAAAAGAACATTAAAACAAAACTTTTCATTGCAAGTTTACAAGGACCCCCTACCACCACTGGATCCATCATCAGGAATAAAGACAGAAATCTGTGAAAAACTCAACAATACTATGTTATGCTGTTTTCATATATTAGGTAAGAAATCCTCAAAATACATTAAATTCAGTTTTATTTAAACAGTGCCAAATCACAACAGTTGCCTCAAGGCGCTTTATACTGCATGTATTCCTACAATAATACATGCAGATCAATGACCCTATGAGCAAGCACTTTGGTGACAGTGGGAAGGAAAAACTCCCTTTTAACAGGAAGAGAAAGAAAACAGGATAGAAGACATGCTGTGGAAGAGAGACGGAGATTAATAATGGGTACGATTTAATGCAGAGAGGTCTATTATATACTATATATATACTATACTATATAAATAATTTCCCCCAGGGATCAATAAAGTATTCTGATTCTGATTCTGATTAACACATAGTGACTGAGAAAGGTGATTGAAGAAGAAACACTTCCCCCAGCAGCCTACACCTATTTCAGCATAACTGAGGGAGGATTCAGGGTCACCTGGTCCAGCCCTAACTATATGCTTTAGAACAAAAGGAAGGTTTTAAGCCTAAAAGTAGAAATAGTGTCTGTCTCCTGAATCCAAACTGGAAGCCGGTTCCACAGAAGAGGGGCTTGAAAACTGAAGGCTCTGTCTTGCTGCAGCATTTTGGATTACTGAAGGCTTTTCAGGGAGGTTTTAGAACTTCCTAATAATAATGAATTAAAGTAGTCATGGATAGATAGAGCTGGGTGTCATCAGCATAGCAGTAAAAATGTATAAGGGAAGCATGTTTAATGTAAACAGAATTGGTCCTAGCACTGAACCCTGTGGAACTCCATAATTAAGCTCAGCATGTGAAGAGGACTCTCCATTTACGTGAAGAAATTGGAGTCTATTAGATAAATATGTTACAAACCACTGCAGCGCAGTACCTGTAATACCTACAGCATGTTCTAATCACTCTAATAGGATATGCAATTATAAGAATAAGGTAATAAACTGAACAAAGATGAGAGTTCTTCACTCCTCTAGACAATCCAATTTTATTCAGTTTTACTTATAAAGCACAAAATCACAATGACAGTTCTCTCAAGATGCTTTAAATTGTAAAGGACCTAAAATAGCAGAAAATACTGTCTTGAATATGAATCATCTCCAATCAGTTGTTGCAGTGACTTGACAGTGTACGCACTACCACCAACACACTGCTATGACTCACAGGTGCTACGAGAATGCAGCTTCTCATCTTTGTGAGTTCTTGTATGACAGTTCAAAAGTGATTTTCGAGTGAATCTTTTCCCACAGGTGCTACAAGAATACGGCTTCTCGCCTGTGTGAGTTCTTACATGAGATTCCAATGCTGCTTTCTGACTACATCTTTTTCCACAGATCCCACATGAATATGGTTTCTCACCTGTGTGCATTCTCCTGTGTTTTTTAATTGCTGATAAATCAGAAAATCTTTTTCCACACGTGCTACAAGGATATGGTTTCTCACCTGTGTGACTTCTTTCATGACAGTCCAAAATTGATTTCTGAATAAACTTTTTTCCACAGGTGCTACAGGAATATGGCTTCTCACCAGTGTGAATTCTCTTGTGTCTTTTTAATGCTGATGAGTGAGAAAATCTTTTTCCACAGGTGTTACAAGAATACGGTTTCTCGCCCGTGTGAACTCTCAGATGTATAGTCAGCACAAATTTATGCTGAAAGGTTTTTCCACAGATGTCACATTCTAGAGAGTTTTTCCTTGAGACAGGTTTACTTTGACTCTCTGACACAGCAGTGTTGTCTAGTCTCTGTCTATGACTTCTCTTTCTGTGACGTCTCTTCTTCAGCTCTGTATTTCTAGTAGATCCTGACTCCACGTGCCCATTTTCTTCATGATCTCGGCTCTCTCCTTCAGGAGAGCTGTGAGAAAGAAGCTGCTCACTGTGGTCACTTTCCTCATAAGATCGAGTCACCATGAAAGTATCAGCCTTCTGCTTCAGTCCAAGCTGCTCTCCCTCCTGACTGCTGCACAGTTCCTCCTGTTCCTCTTTAATTTGTGGAGGCTCTGGGTCCTCCTGGTCCAGACTGGAGTTCCTCTCCTGGTTACAGACCTGCTGGTCTGTGAGAACACCATCCTTTTCAGAGAGATCCTGCTGTTGGAGGTCTGAAAGCACAAATGAACAAAATGATAAAAATACATTTACTGACAGGGCTCTAGACTAACTTTTTGCCATCGTTGCACCGGCACAAAAGTTAGGCGGACTAAAATGTTTCAACCGCATCACTTAACACCGCAGTTTTACATGTGCACTTTTTTGGGGGGGAAGTTGCAGTCCATACAGACAATATTCATTTCTAAATTATTAACTAACAATCTTATGCTTAAAGTGCTTTGTCAATATTGTAGAAAATGTTAAACTTAATCATCATCTTGGCCTCCTCTGACGA
The DNA here is from genome assembly GCF_041146795.1 of Maylandia zebra. Lineage (NCBI taxonomy): Eukaryota > Metazoa > Chordata > Actinopteri > Cichliformes > Cichlidae > Maylandia > Maylandia zebra. The sequence goes on along the minus strand of NC_135169.1, from coordinate 21,423,162 downwards.
CCTGTTTGTTGCTGTCTGCTGCTGAAAGGCAATGGGGAGAGTGGACACTTGGGCAGTGCATTTATTGCAGCATATAATCTGGATACACTGTGCTTTTTCAGCGTTCAAAGACAGATGGCACCATGTCAGAGCTGGCTATGAACTTCAGATGGATCAGGCCTTAACTTAACAAAAAAAGTTATCAATAGTTCTTTTCATCTTTTCTTATTACCCACAGCTACATCCACTTCTGTTAGGCCAAGGCTGCTCACTAGGGCTGCGTATCATCACTGATTTCTATAATCCATTCGATTCAGGTTCTCAAAGTCCTGATTCGATTCAATTTAGCCTCAGACTGTCAGAAATATTATAATTCTCATCATTTATCAGTACTGATGTATGTGAGACTTCATCAGAATTGTGAACATCACAGCAGATGCCTTTGTGTCAAAGTAACTGAGAATAAAACACAGAAAAACATGAAGGAGATTTTTCTGGCCTGGCTTTTTATAGCAGATAACCTTAAAAATATTCTGTAATTTTGCATAATTTTAAAAAGTTTTTCTTCAGTATTAAACAGCAGAAATTAGGCTTTCTTTTCCGAGGTCATTTAAGTAAATAAAAAAAAAGAAAAAGACAGCGGCCGACAGCGCTGTAATCAACGGTAGACTGTTGGGTAATAAGCGAATGAATAGTGCAGAAAACAGATTTGAGACGGGAAACTGTTCTTGAAGTACAGAGAGAGAGAGAGAGAGCTAGCTGTGCATGAAGTGTGATTTTTATCGTGGTGGAAGCAAAACAGCAAAACTCAAAGGGAATTCATGACGACATTGACCAAATGTGAAGCGCAGTTTGCTGCTTCTTTTGCTGCTGGCTCTGTGAATTTTAGTTGGAGAGAGACAAAACCTGAAGCTCAGAATCAGCGCAAAAAGACGTGAACACAGAGCTCCGACAGCGTGTCCGTCTACGGGCCGTCGGGTGAGAAAGCCGAGAAAGACAAAGTTGATTCTAATGCGTCGGTCCGTTCTGTGTTTACGTCTTTGTGTGGAATTTGTGTACCTGCTCTCATTTGCTGTTTGGTTGTTGTTGAAATAGTTTTGTGAGCTTTAATCTGAGAATCTGGCGTTTCTGGCAAAACACAGTTATATTTAAAAGTCGATTTAGGATTTAATGAATTGATATCGCTTTATTCTAGCTACTGACCTCCCTCTTCCAACTGCACTTTCAATTGGACCACGGCCAATCAGAGAGGTCCCGCCCCTGACTATCTCTGATTGGTTTAGTCCACGACACGGGCATAATGTGTGTCTGTTGTTGACCACACGGAGAGTTACAGAGTTTTTTTTTTTTGTTACCCGAACAGTTGGTCGCACTCTGCTCAATGTTATTTTTAGTAACACTGTTATTTTTACAATGTTATTACAATGTTACTGGTGGTGGTCAGAGGGCCCGGTGGCGCCAGTGTCTGGGAGCCTCGCCTCTGTCAGTGCGCCCCAGGGCAGCTGTGGCTACAATGTAGCTTGCCATCACCAGTGTGTGAATGTGTGTGTGAATGGGTGGATGACTGAATGTAGTGTAAAGCGCTTTCGGGTCCTTAGGGACTGAGTAAAGCGCTATACAAATGCAGGCCATTTATCTTTCTTTTTTTTTAACAATGTTATTTTTACTCATCACCTACATGGGTGACCTTCATTTTTATTAGGACATCAGAGTCTTACATACCTATTTTGTGTAACTTTATCACAGGTTTCCAGATGGTCTCCATCTCTCTCAGCTGCTCTTCCCCAGTCCAGACGATAATGCCTTCAGCCTCCTGCTTCAGTCCAAGCTGCTCTCCCTCCTGACTGCTGCAGAGCTCCTCCTGTTCCTCTTTAATCTGTGGAGGCTCTGGGTCCTCCTGGACCAGACTGGAGTTCCTCCCCTCCTCTTCCTCACAGTCATGATTTTGTGGGAGGTCTTGAGGAACAAAGAAAAAAAAACAGAACAAGGTAACTAATGTGATGATACAAGAACACACGCAACACTATTTTATAAAAGCATGAATCAAAGCCTGAATAAATCGTGATCAATTGGAGAGACAGTGAGCTCAGATTGTAGCCTGACCGGCGCCACAGTGTGGTATTGATCATGTTAAATTAAGTATATGAATGCAGGATGTTTTCATCAGCTGAGGCGGGTCATAGAGGCACTCTCAGGCAATGAGGTGGAATTCACAGGTGATGATGCAAAAAACGCATGAATGTTTTCCAGTTTTGAAATAGTTTAAAGTGTAAGAGTTCAAATGTGCAACTGTCATTAAAAATAAAGGCACCACTGAGCAGTGAGATATATTCATTTGTAAATGTATAAAATTAATAGTTTTCTGTTAACATTCTTTTAGCATCTTGTCATTTTTGCAGAAACAATGTTGCACTTTGGCGTTATATTTTTCATGTTCACTGTAGAGCTTCATCACCAGGTCATGTGATAAGGTCTATCATGTTAGATGGTCTGTCTAACAATATCAATAGGACCTAAAACACTGACACCTGATGAACTGTGGAATCCTGTTGGAGAAAATAAAGTTTAAAAAATAAATAAATGCAACAAAATGAGTATTCTTTAAAAAAACATTTTTTTCTTTAAGCTTCTCCAAATTTTAGTGCAGAATAAACATTAGAGCACTTTGTTTAAGTATTTATTATAATCTGGTTTTGTGGAAAGATAAACTAGTTTAGATTCAGACATGTTTACAAAATGTGTGCATAAGTGTTCAAAATGTACAATTTATATTTGCATTTCAAGTTATAAAAATAATTTACTCAACATGTCTGTGTTGTTTTTTTAACAGTAAAATAATACTGGTGGGATTTTGTTTTTTGTGTGATTTCAGATCAATGAATGATGTCAATGAAAAAACAATTAAATTCAGATATGCGAGGTTGAGCTGAAAAGAATGATACCAAACAAGGCAAAGGGGAAAAAAATAAAATGAAACAGTCTGAGGGTGAAATACAAATGTAAAATCAAAAGGTGTCAAAAATGTCCGGTTATATTTTGGACCTCAGAGGGTTAACCCAACAAATCATGAAAAATTAGGTTTACATTTTTGTTCATGACAGTGCAGATTTATGACATTTTGTGTAAATTTAACATGTAACAATTTGAATTTTTTCTAACGAAAACAGTGTGAAACTTAAGTTAGACTTGTGTGTGTAAATGAACCGCCCTATGTTGTGTAGCTTTCTGGATTTTATACTTATTGGGCTACATATTTATTTATTATACAGACTATACAGTAGGAATCAAAACTCACATTTTTTATGTAACTAAAGTTTTTAAGTATGTAGGCTACAGACAATGATTAAGTTATAGACTATATTTATATGAAAAAAGTGTATACTTACTGCATTTTAATCATTGTACCACCTGCATATGTGTTTGAAAAGAAAAGGCTTTGATTTTGCCACCCGAAGAAAATTTCTTTAGATCCGTCCCTGGTCTGCTCAGAGATGCTGCTGTCTACATTGGCTTACTCTGCTGCTACCAGGAGCTAACCTAGCAGTGACCATGGACCATCACTGGACACTGACCCACAGCACTGATAAATACCCAGTTTAACTTCTTCTAGTAAAATCAGTCACGCTGAAGAATCTGAGCTTGAACAGCACAGAGTTAAAAACATGTCCATACCTATGATGTGTGAGTTTCTGTCGGGTTTCCAGCTGATATCCAGCAGTCTGTGCTGACGGTTGATCTCCTCCTCATACTGGACGATGGTTTTTTGAACCTCTGAGAAGATTTCTTCGCAAACAGCAGTTAGTCTCTCCTTGATGAACTCTCTCAGATACTGAGCTGAACTCATCGCTGCTTCAACTCAGGCTGAGCGGATCGATACAAGCATCTATACAGACTGATCTACACTGACGTGATGGGATCGATACTTAAGTTTCTCTCTCCCCGGAGTTCAGCAGCCATATCTGTGCACGTGACTATTCTCGCATGGACACGCCTCCTTTTACTTTGTTGCTCTGCTGTGATTTGTTGGCCTGCAGTCACGTGACGTTTTTTCTCCCTCGTTCATAACTTTATTCATATTCCAAAGAGAAAGCGTAAACAGGTTCATGCTTGTTATTGATACAGTATTTATCACAGGTCCTCCATGCATTCTCCTGCTGTATATCATTAAATAAGGAAGAGCAAAAGAGGCAGTAATATAAATAATTATATTCCTACAGTCAGCTGTTATTAATGCTTCTAAACTGAAGGCTAAATCATCAACAGTATGAGCACACGTGTTGGTACAGCATCAAAAACTACAGCAGATTATTTTGGTTTTATGGATATTTTGAATTTGTCCAATTTGTATGATAACAAAAACACATTATGACGAAGCTGCTGAGAAACTATCAGGATTCAATATGTCAAAAATGAATCCTGAATTAACAAAGAGTCTTATTTTATTTATTTATTTATTTGCTTGGATATTACTCATTTACATATTTGTTGTTGTTTTAATGCATATCCGTGAAAAGATTTGCCTACATTCTTTTAAACGAAGCAAAGTATTTTTAGCCTGAGACCATCTTATAACGTGTTTCATAGTCCCTGTTAACACATGCCTGCTGACACATGATACACAGTAATATGTGTTTGAATACAACCTGAAACCTGTTAATGTTCTGATTTAACAGCAGATTTCTCCACATGCAGGACAGAGAAATTCCTGCATCTGTCACACAAAAAGTGGAAAATATATTTGTTTGACATTTTAATCACAATAACAAAGAAATAAAATGTTGGTAGATCCACTTTTTACAACGAATCATCCATCAGTAAAGAGTGTTCAGTAGAAAAAGGCCAGTGAGTTTATGTAAATGCTGTATCTGCTGTAAGACACAGACATAAAAATACATTAAAATGATTTTCATTTCTATCCATCATCTTGAACACTGACTATAAATGTGTTCACTTCATTATTGTGTGATTTGGTTTCTTCACGTGTCTCCTTCAGTGCAAATAAAGGACTGTTAGAGTGTGTGCTGTGTGTTTTTCTGAAGCATGACAATCCTTTCCAACAAGTATTTCCAGCTGTTTGTCTCCACTCTGCACTTTAGTCTTTCTTCCTGTCATGTCTGTGTCTGTCCACCAGGTGTCTCCCTCAGCTCATTTTCTGTGTGCGAGTTTTCTTTCGGTCTCTGGTCATTTTAATGTTTGTTCAGTTGTGTGTAATTGTTTTTTTCACATATGAAGTCAAATCAAACACACTGAGCTCAACATAAACTTCCTGCTAACAGAATTTTAAATCAGTGCAGAGACACAGAAGAAAGGACCCCACGCACACACACCGCTGTCAGTTTGCTCAGTTTGTCTATGGCAGCCGATTCTGTTGTTTTGGTGCTTTGCACGCTGGAAACAGTCACTCCAAGACTGCTGCCACCCACTCGTCTTTCTGCTCTGTCACTGAAAAAGCCAAGAAGATAGCAGTGTGATCTAACTTACCCCCAAAATTAAACACATTTCAGTATTCCTTATAGTTCTTATTTCTTTTTAAGATACATGTTAATTTGAGCCCATTAGGGTCAGACACCCACTTTGCTTTTAGGATAAGGATTAAAACTTTGTTTTTTGATGAAGCTCGTAGTTAGGATCAGCTGACACTGAACCTTCCCTTAGTTATGCCACTTATTCCAGTAGCCTAATCTTCTTCTTTTTCTACACTCATCTTTCTCAAACACCTCTGCATTTAATCATTAGTCATTATTAATAACTGGCTCTTTTACCCAATGTGTCTTTTGTCCTTTCATCCTCCCCTCACCCCCAAACAGTCATGGATGGCCCCGCCCCTCCCTGAGCCTGGTTCTGCCAGGAGGTTTCTTCCTGTTAAAAATGAGTTTTTCCTTGCCACTGTCACCATGTGCTTGCTCATAGGGCTTTGTGTGATTGTTGGGGCAGGAAACGTTGATTGATTAAGAATGACAATGACAGAACTGAGACTGACAGCAGAGGAAAAGTGGATGTGATGTAGAGAACAGACCATCAGCCATGAACAGAGGCAGTGAATCCAAATCTTTATTACTGAATATACATTTAAAAAACAGAAGTTCATATTTACTAGCAGTTGTAATCCACAGCAACTCTTCAGTGGTGTTTATTAAAGAAGGGCTTTCTCTCAATCGCCCAATAATTGTTGAGTATTACAGGTTAGCGTTTTTTGCTCTTCCCCCTTTTTTTAACAATGAAAATGACAGGAGTGAATAAAGCAAGTAAAATATTTATTCTTGTCATTGAGAGAAAACAAAATATTGACATTCTTAACAGGAGCTGCATGTCATGCTGTTATGAATGTTAGCATCATATTTTTCTATATTAAATAACTAGAGGAGAGAAAAGTTTGAAATGTATGAAAATAAATATTGAATGCAGACTTTGAATACAATTGGCTTTACAGCAGCTTTTAGTTTTACTTTAAACGATTAAAGTCAGAACTTTCAGTTTCTAATCTGCAGGTTTTATTATGACTGCTTTGGTCACAAGTCCAAAAAAATATTTTCTGCATGTCTTTAACCTGTTGGACTTGTTTTCTATCAGTGTTGTTCCAGTAACTGTGTGTGTGAGTCTGAGATAAACAAGATATTTTCAGGTACAGTACAGAAAAACACTCCCATTTTAATTCAAATGAATCGTCAACACATTTCAGTGTTGTTTTAACAGTTACGTAATATCAGTGATGCGAGTTGCTCCTTAATGCTCAAATCTCCTTACTGTCCGTCTGTTTGTGTGCTTTGAACACCAGAGCCTGTCACCTTTGTTATAAAAACCATCCCTCCTAAAGGACTTTGTTGTTCTTTATACACTTAGTTACTTTATCTCTGTATTTAAAAATACAAAGCATATACACATGATTATAGGATATGATTCTTTTATTCCTGCAACTTACTGAAAGCTTATAAGATGTGTGTTAACATTCGATACTATTTTTGTTGACTGCCATATTTGATTTCCTTTGTCTTTGGACTGCAAGTGTCCAGAGTCTGCTGCAGCTCAGTTGTGGTGTCTTTGAAGGAGAGGCGATATGAAAGAGGCTGATGACACACAATTCAGAAGTGTGTGACTGATAAGAAAGTTTAAAAGAACTAGTTATCTATCCTTAATCTGTTTTTTTATTCATGTTGAAATAATGTGGTTATTAAAGTAGGATTATCGCTGTTTTCAGCTGTAAAACAAAAACACTCGAGCCCTTCAAATAAAACGTTTACAGGGCAGTGTCTAAGGGTCATCAAGCAAATATATTTGAAAGTAAATGTCAAGCAAAGTAACTCCTGTCAATATTTTATTCAGTTATGTCAGATATGTGGTGTTTCTGGGTGAATATTAATACAATGTTTTATTTTATTTTAAAGCTGTTTCTCACTTGTTGTTTATTGTAGATGATAAATTAATACTATTTTTATTCTTCATCATGGTCTGTAATACAGCAATTTCCCTTGTGGGAACAATAAAGTATTGATCTGCCTATCTATTAAATTCAGTAAGATTTATATTTCACCAAATTATAACGACATGTTTAATATCGTAAGGTGGAGATCCTACAATAATATAGAGAAACCACAACAATTACACAAACTCTTAAGAGCGAAAAACAGAAGTTAACAGAAAGATCAGGTTCATGGAGGGGCGGCAATCTGCTGTGATCAGTTGGAGGTGATGGGAGGAAAACAGGACAAAAACATGCTGTGGAAGACAGCCACAGATGAATAATAACTAAAAATTAAATGTGGTGAGTTAATGCACCACATTGTGGGAATCCCCCAGATATCTAGGCCTATTTCATCATAACTAAGGAAGGATTCAGGGTCAGTTGATCTGACCCTAACTATATACTTTACCAAAAAGAAAACGTTTTAAGCCTAATCCTAGAAATAGAGAGCATGTCCCAAATCCAAACTGGGAACTGATTCCACAGAAGAGGTGGTGAAGGCTCCTCCTCCCACTCTACTTTTAAATATCCAAGAACAACAAATAAACCAGCAGCCTGAGAGCTGCTCTAGGCTACATCCACACTAATGTGTTTTTGTTTAAAAACGCATTGTTTTCTCTCCGTTTTGGCTTCCTGTCCACACTGAGACAACGTTTTCTCCAAGGAAAAACATATAGTTTCCAAAACGCATACATTTGAAGACGGTGTGTTTGCGTTGCAGTGTGGACAGCGAAAACCGAGACTTTCTAAAACGATGACGCATGTTAATCATGTGATGCAGTCATGTGACCAATTAAACTAAGATAGCGGAGGGCATTATGCAGCAGTTGTTTTGTTTGCTCTCAGTTTTGACAGCCCTATTAAAGATTAATATCAGTCTGTACATGCTCCAGATAGCTTTTCTTCAAATTCTTTAACTCTCACTCGCTTTTGCTACTTTTGCAACAACTCCTTCTCATTGTTAGTCCATTTAAAAAACTCTTGCTTTTCCTCGACATTTTGCCGCAACGTTTCAAAGAGCCGAAAGGTAAATAAGTGGCAGACAGAAATGAGGCAGGCCGAATCTTCTTGTGTTTCACGCATGCACAGTACTGTAATGTAAGCGCTTTTGGCCGTTTCAATGTGGGCGCACAACTCTGTGAAAATGACTGAAAACGATAGTGTGGACGCTGAGCATTTTCAAATGAAAACGCCATATTCAAATCTATCCGGGCTAGTGTAAACGCTGCATTTTAAGTCAGCAAAGCAAAAACGCATTAGTGAGGACTTAGCCTGGGACTCTCCACCATTTGACCGTAGAGCTGAAGAAGCTTCTCAAATGAGAGGTGAAACGTCTTCAAGCAACTTAAAGAAGTCCAGATGCTTTTCTTCCCAAACTCCTTAGACTACGAGGTCTTGATGACTGAGAACCTTCACAGACATATCTCCTCTCAAGAGTTTACAACCAGATGCAAACCACTGGCTACGCTCAGGAACAAGAAGGATAGCCTGCACAGCACTGAAAATAAAGTCTTGAAAAGATGAAGCCAAGATGAACTTCTATCAGAATGACTGGAAGACCAAAAAATCGATAAGAGAAACAGTTTGTACGAGGGAACCATATCTGTTGAACATTCCTGATGTTTTGAGGTTTGAACCACATTATTTTAAGGTTTTCTGTTATGCATAAAAGATAACCAAAATGTCATTTCATTTGTTAATATACATCTGTCGTACCTCAATATTTGAATTTTTTTCAGCCATCTGTTCACACAAATGAATGCAGAGAATCTTAAAACATGGGCCAAGTTGTGCCAGATGTTTCAATCAAAACTGGTCTGTAGTCAAGCATGTGTCATTTACTATGATTACATATACAACCCCAAAGCAGAAAAAGTTGGGATGGTTTGGAAAACACAAAGAACAATAGGTGGTGATTCTTCAGCATGATTCTTAAATGTATGTCATTGCAGACAGTAAGAAAACAAGAGCAAGACATTTCATGCTTCATCTGGTTAACTTAATTTCAGTTGTTAATATACATTCATTCATGCACTTCAGTACACCCCATGACATTGCCAAGAGCAGTCATATCCAGATATAACATCCAGATATAACAATCTGGATGTTCCTTTTTGTTTTTGTATTAAATCTCAAGGTTTCCAGTTGTTTCAAAATAAATCCAGTAAACTGGTTCTTGTGACCACAATACATGTTTGTGTGACACACACCCCAGATGATTAAGGCAAGGCTTCTGTTTTGCACTGTAAAGTTTTAAATGGCATTTGTGACTGTAACTCCAGAGGTAATACATTGTCCACATGGTTCTGTCAGTGAATGGTGAGAATATTTCTGGTGTAGTAAATTCTGCCTCTTGACATCAGAGCATTTGGGTCCTCATTTCAACACACTCCGCTACATGACACAACAATGCAACCAGATAATGAATCCAGCAGATGCAACCATTTGCTGGATCAGTTGGAGCGCTCCAGGGTTTTTCTTCACCTGGTCCTGCTGTCCTGATTGCAGATCTGTGGTTAGTTTCCACAGATTCTTCACAGTCAACTACTCAGAAGAGAAATCACACTCACCATCATCATGCCTCTTGTCAGCAAGTCAGTCCAGCCTCACTGCACCCCAGACTTTCCTGCACTTTGAAGGTCCTCAATTTTCAACTGGTTTCATTGGTTGGTAAAAGACACTAGAACCTTGTATACAGTAGGGATGGACACATACCGGAGATATAGTATAGGACCAATAAACATCAGGAACAAGAGGTTCTTGGTGAACTTTCAACTCAAAACTTGTGATATTAATGAACTAAAACCTATTTTCTGCCTCTATTCTTTCACCTTTGATTTTCTGCAGTTAACCTGAGCTGCAAGGTGTTTACTTTTTGATCCACTACAAAAAAATCTCATTTCCATGTTTTCTCTTCCACCTGTCCTCAGTATGGTGCCTGTGCTAAAAATCTGTGTTTAAGGGCAGGAAGAAGAGGGAGGGTAGTTGTTATTCCCCACTCCAATAAGAGGAGCTGTTCGAGAGCAATACTGTGTGTTTAACCCTTTTTTATTTACTGCTCACCGACATTTTTAAGCTTTTTTAACCCTTTTTATCTTTATAAATAAACTTCACTTTAGAAATATCAGAAAACAACAGTCACAAACATGGATAAGTCTGCTGGCAGCAAAGCAAGTCATTGTACAAAGGAAGACAAAACTATAATATTAGATAAATATGATAAAGGTTAAACAAAGAATGCAAAAGAAAGTGAAAGCAAAACATATGTTGTAGACAAACCAGCAGAGTGTGATTGTGTGTGAGAGGAAAAGTGTAGTAATTAAAGTTCTGCATAAATATGTGTGAACTTTAAGGTATTTTCATCAACACTTAGGCTTTTGTTATTTGCTAAATTAGCTGAAACTTTAATTACTTACTTTCAGAGAGTGAGAATGCCTGCTAAAAACAAAAGCTATTAATAATATTGAGAACTCTGATTAAGCAGTAAATTTTACTTTAAGTTTTTTTTCTTTCGTTTCCTTTGTGTAAATCCCCGGGATTAGCCTGGTATCTGTGGTTTCACTTTTACCATGTTTTTATTTGCCTGTGATCATGACCGATGATTCAGACTCCATTAAGCTCATAGATGAAGACAGCACATACTTATATTTTCTTCACACACTCACCTGTGCTCTCCAAAGCAGGTAAGGTAAAGTAGATTTTTACTTCAGTGACAGATTTCTAGTCTGCTTCATTCAGTTACTTCAGAAATAGTTACACTGAATATTTTACTGCACTTCACCTTTAATTCTTCAGATAATCATGAACAGTCTGATTCAGACTGAAAGTTTAACGTCTTCATGTGTGGTGATTGTTGTTGCTGCTTTCATTGGTGATCTATGTGATCCACTCTGTACATACTTTATATCATAGTTTGATTATTGATCAGCAGACTTTATGAAGGCTGAAAGTTTAACAAGCTGGTGACATTCAATTGTTCACAGAGGTTTTCTGTCATTCAGCTAAACTCAAAAATCAGGTGGACAAAATAATAGAAACAGTGTAAATCTGAGTGGGCGTGTCTTTGTTCACTTTGAAGATCTTTAAAACAGAATAATATCACTGAGCTACAGCTACACTTGACTTATGGTTGTTCTTCAGGTCGCAGGAGGAGGAGCTGCTTTGTGTTCCTGAGCTGATTATCAACTGAATATGGACAAAGACGAACTCGAACTCTTCCTGGCTCTCAGACTCATGGAGGCTTTTTTAGAGGCGATGGAAAAACAAGCAGAAATTCTGTGAGTCTCTGAAGAACAAATTGATTTAAAAAATAAACGTGTTTCATGTTTCAGTCACTGCGCAAACCCCCCCAAATATTTTTTTAAAATTAAATGTATGAATCCACTTTTTAAGTGGAGCTAACATCACAGGGTGATTGAGAGTGTAACTGTGAAAATGCAGAATCAGCATTTAACATGGACACTAACATCAAAGTCTATAGTGACAGGCTGGACATGTCTGTCACAGCTTGGTAGGAAACATTTTTATGATTAAAAATATCACAAAAGAACTAAATGCTTGGGACCATTTATGACCTCACTCAGACACTTAAAGGTTCAGTTTTCTTTAGTATCACACTGATCCAGTCAAAGCTGTCTGCACTTGCTAATCTTCGTTCTTTGTTCTTTTCTAATAAAAGGGCAAATAGGAATGCTGCATGTCGCCCTGAAAGTCCCAGGAGCTCTGCTGAAAGGAAAAGATTAATAAAACTTGCAATAGAAAACTGCAAAGACAAAACTGTCCTGCAGTGGCTGAGAGAAAATTCAGAGTCTGGCACCTTCAGAAAACTCTCAGACATGTTTGATTTTCTGAAAAGTAAAATTGATGAGGAAGAAAAGAAGAACCACAGCGACACTGTTGACATAATCTTTGTGGCACATGGATCAATCACAGACTCCACGATCCCAGCCAAGTGTTTGCTGCCTCTGCCCACCATCACCGACCTTGTCCTGTACTCTCCCTGGAACTGTGCCACCACACCTGATGTAACCTATGGCATTGCAACAGGGAAAATGAGGCCACAGCACAGAGTTTTTTACCGTTCACTACCGTTTTTTCTCCACAGTAGAATTCTTTTTGACAAACATCAACCCCTGAACCTGCCAAACTGCTGGAACTCACTGAAGAAAGCTGAAGGACGCATGATCCCAAACATCATCGTTAGACCTCTGCAGCCACATGACGGTGTGTGGGAAAGATTTAAGTCTCTCTCATCAAAATATGGTCCACCAGGACGAAACCGCATCGTCATCCCGTTCATCCTCCCAGGAGAGAGAGAAAGTGTCCCGTTCTCTGTCGTTGCCTTGGCTCTGTCCTTGGTGCTCCTCTCTTCCAGGTTTAAAGCCACCGTTCACTTTAATGCCTGTCTCAGTGATGCGTCTACAGGACAGAAATCTGACAGGAAGTATCTGCAGGAGCAGTACCACTGCACTGAAGACAACACTGTGATGACATGTTCACCAGATGCATTCAGTGTGAACTGGTGGGATTATTTTAAGAGTCTTTTTAATTAGATGCACTCATCCACATCTTATCGTCTTTTCTGTGTCAGTTTCTTAAAAACTGGTCCAGAAACATGAAACCATTTTATTGTTTTTATCTGTGGAGCTCAGATGTAAAAAGAAACCCACACAGGACTCATGTTAGAACATATGTTTGATTTAATTACAATCACAGATGCTTCCAGTAGTTCAAAGTAGCCTTCAGTCTATCAGCCAGTTTCACTTCTTTAATGAAGCCTACATGAATCAGAATCAGAATACTTTATTGATCCCTAGGGGAATTTATTTAATTATTACATGAACCAGTCTCCAGATTTTTGTGCACTTTAAGCTGTTTGTGTTGTTGCCGCTTTTCCTCAGAGCTCAGGCTGGACTTCAGTGTACAGACTGTCTTATACTTTATGCTGACAGAAAAGAGTACACAGCACTTTATTGTCTAATTTAGCTCCACACTGACATGGAGGTAAATCTCTCTGTGTAATTTAAAGATATCACCTGTATTTATCTATTTTTTTATGATGAAATCAAACTACATTTTGGATTCTTGTATCGTTTGTACTTTCTTGACTTTTTATATTAATTTAAATTAAAACATAATGACTTTAATTCATTGCTGGGATGTGACTGAAGCAGAGTCACATGTGATAAAATCCACTGCTCTTTGTGGAGCTCACAGGTGGAAGTGAGTTTCAATCAGCAGGCATTATGAAAATGAATGAACTTTGAAAATGAAGCAGAAATTAAACTTAAATTAAATTACATTAAATCAATGAGCACTTTATCACCAGAAGCATCGACTCATCTGCTTCTCAGTGACATTTAGAGATTATATACAAAACACAAAGGTAATAAGAAATAGACAAACTGAATGTCCATTATGTGTGTACCTTTACAGATACACGCTCATGTTTTTTAAATATATATATTCATTTTCCTCTCTATCCAACAAAGTTGACTCTGTTCATGTGGTTGCAGCATTTTCAGTGTGAGAAACTTTCCCTCCTTGAAGTGACTTCTTCATCCTTATAAACACTGCAGCTGCATAGTGATTGAAACCAGCACCACACTGAGCCAGTTTTATAAATGTGAAAAATGGGAGTGGACATCCCTAAGATGAGAATCCCATCAGCTTACACTGCTGTGTATAGCTCATGGTCTCTCATCAATAGTCATAGCAGCTTGCATATTAACCATCAGATGAACAGAATCAACTTTCTGAGATTTGCTTACCTGGATTATTGAGCATGCATCTCTTAGTTGTTTCAAAGGACAAAAACAGTGAATATTTGTTTGAGAATAAAATGAAAATGTTGAATAGAATGAAAGTAATAAAACAAAGATGAAAGAGGAAGAAAATGGTTTGTGTTCCTGTGTCCTGACTGGTTGTAACACACAGGTGTGTATGAATGTTTACAATAACAATAAATCAGAAAAAGATAAACAGTGATGTAAATCAGATGATTTATGGGAAACTGTAGTCTGCAGGACTTATTGATGCACTTTAGACCATAACGTAAAACTCAGTTACAAATTTGTGTATAGATGTGTATATCGATATATAGGCAGATTGATCATTTTGCTGTTATTTTTATTTCATCACAAAGCTTTTATTTCTATCCAGTGATCTTCAACTCATGTCAGATGGTTCAAACACTACTGTTAGATCAAAGCTGCTGGTATTTTACAGAAACACACTTTAGTGCAGGTACTTGTATGTACTTTTAGTGCTAACTGTGACCAGTGTGACTCCTAACTTATCATAGTTTCATGACAATCTTTACCTGAATGTAAACAATCAGCTAGCAAAGTGAAAGTAAACAACAAGTGAAACAAAACTAAACAGTGAATGAAACAGAGCAGGAACACATTCTCCAGAGAAAAAGGGAATAAAAACAGTATAATCATGTCACCATAGTGTCTCTACAACTTTACAAAGTCAGACTCAGTTCAGTACTCATGAACGTGTTCACTCTCATAGTCTTCGTGCGGTCTTTGTGGTAAATGTCTCCCCCGCGTAGAGACAGTTTAAGTTAATAACTGAAGAGAGTTCATCTTTAATGAACCCAACTGATTACAATGCAGGGCCATGTTAAACCTGGAAGCGTCTGTATGGTGACATGTACGAATGCTCTAGGTATTTAGGAAACGAACTTCAGTCCTTCATTTATTACCTCCTTTAGCAGTGAATATATTTATTCATCATTTATGAAAGGAGAGGAGAAATATCATCCCAACAACCATCTGACTATTTGATTAACAAAGCTAATGAAGTTGCACAGATTATGCATCATGTACAGGATGTGACCTGCTGACCTGCTGTTGAATTCAGTTGCTCTACACAACTGAATTCAACAAGATGTAAAGAGATGTTTCATGAGTTGTCCAGACATACTTCCACTCTCTGAGAGTACACTGTCTTTATACTAGATGGTATAAAGTTGGTATGAAAGGGAAAATCAGCGAATGGATCTAAGAATCGTCAGCTAAAAATCGCATTAATCTCTGCTTTACTTGCTGTAAGCTACCTCTGAGCATTAAGCCACAGCCACTGTGCACCAGTCACACATTATTCTTTACTTTAAACCAATACAGTGCAGAAAACTAACCCATCAAAACATGGATAAGTGGCAGCAAAGCAACTGAGTGAACAGTAGAAGACAAAATGTGGCGGGGTGTGGTCTGCGGTGCCGCTGCAGGGGAGGCCGACACATCTGAGGGGCATCTGCAATCACACGTCGCCAACTGTTGTGATTGTGGATGGTGTGTGTCAGGCTGTGAGCTGTGGAGCGGCAGCCAACTCGGGGCGATCGTTACTCAAGAGTTGGGAGTTCGCCTTGTAATTGGAAGTTTGCCGGTTTGAGCCCCGGCTTGGACAGTCTCGGTCTTTTTGTCCTTGGGCAAGACACTTCACCCGTTGCCTACTGGTGGTGGTCAGAGGGCCTGGTGGTGCCAGTGTCCGGCAGCCTCACCTCTGTCAGTGCGCCCCAGGGTGGCTGTAGATACAATGTAGCTGCCATCACCAGTGTGTGTGTGACTGGATATGTAAAGCGCTATACAAATACAGGCCATTTACCAACTGTGTTTGTACAGCAACCGTGTGTGTAAAGTCTGCTGCAAAGCATGTACATGTCGTCAGGTCTGCTGTGGTTACACTATAATATTAAAAAAAGGTAAAGAGGTTAAACACAGAATAAAACACAGATGATGTAGACAAACCAGCAGAGTGTGAGTGTGTGTGAGAGGAAAAGTATAGTATTACAAGTTCTGTATGACTGTGTGTTTAAGTTGCTTTCATCAACACTTTGGGGTTTTATTAGGTTTCGAGGTTTCTGCAGCAGGAACTCTTTTAGCCACAGATCACTGCAAAATGTCACAAGAGAGTGGTTAGAAAATTAGAAGAAGCAGAACCAGCACACTGTGTCTCAGAGCTCTACATGTGAGCTGAACAGCTGACAGTAAATCAGCTGGTTTACAGGAACTCTCAGCTGTTGTGTAAACACACCGTCACTGCTGTAAGTCTCCTGCCAGGTGTGTGATGGAAGATTTAAGATTCTTCTACTTCTCTGTGTCAGGATGATCTTAATGAATTCAAAAGTTCCATAATGTCATATTCTGTCTCCATGTAATCGTTCACATATACCAAATGTTGCTGTACAAGTTTGATGGTCTGTGTTCTGTGACCATGGTGGGTAAATAACTTGTGTCTAAAAATTATTCTTGTAGGCAGACTGCTGCTGTGCTCGGTAATACAGGGAGTGCAGAATTATTAGGCAAATGAGTATTTTGTCCACATCATCCTCTTCATGCATGTTGTCTTACTCCAAGCTGTATAGGCTCGAGAGCCTACTACCAATTAAGCATATTAGGTGATGTGCATCTCTGTAATGAGAAGGGGTGTGGTCTAATGACATCAACACCCTATATCAGGTGTGCATAATTATTAGGCAACTTCCTTTCCTTTGGCAAAATGGGTCAAAAGAAGGACTTGACAGGCTCAGAAAAGTCAAAAATAGTGAGATATCTTGCAGAGGGATGCAGCAGTCTCAAAATTGCAAAGCTTCTGAAGCGTGATCATCGAACAATCAAGCGTTTCATTCAAAATAGTCAACAGGGTCGCAAGAAGCGTGTGGAAAAACCAAGGCGCAAAATAACTGCCCATGAACTGAGAAAAGTCAAGCGTGCAGCTGCCAAGATGCCACTTGCCACCAGTTTGGCCATATTTCAGAGCTGCAACATCACTGGAGTGCCCAAAAGCACAAGGTGTGCAATACTCAGAGACATGGCCAAGGTAAGAAAGGCTGAAAGACGACCACCACTGAACAAGACGCACAAGCTGAAACGTCAAGACTGGACCAAGAAATATCTCAAGACTGGTTTTTCTAAGGTTTTATGGACTGATGAAATGAGAGTGAGTCTTGATGGGCCAGATGGATGGGCCTGTGGCTGGATTGGTAAAGGGCAGGGAGCTCCAGTCCCACTCAGACACCAGCAAGGTGGAGGTGGAGTACTGGTTTGGGCTGGTATCATCAAAGATGAGCTTGTGGGGCCTTTTCGGGTTGAGGATGGAGTCAAGCTCAACTCCCAGTCCTACTGCCAGTTTCTGGAAGACACCTTCTTCAAGCAGTGGTACAGGAAGAAGTCTGCATCCTTCAAGAAAAACATGATTTCCATGCAGGACAATGCTCCCTCACACGCGTCCAAGTACTCCACAGCGTGGCTGGCAAGAAAGGGTATAAAAGAAGAAAAACTAATGACATGGCCACCTTGTTCACCTGATCTGAACCCCATTGAGAACCTGTGGTCCATCATCAAATGTGAGATTTACAAGGAGGGAAAACAGTACACCTCTCTGAACAGTGTCTGGGAGGCTGTGGTTGCTGCTGCACGCAATGTTGATGGTGAACAGATCAAAACACTGACAGAATCCATGGATGGCAGGCTTTTGAGTGTCCTTGCAAAGAAAGGTGGCTATATTGGTCGCTGATTTGTTTTTGTTTTGTTTTTGAATGTCAGAAATGTATATTTGTGAATGTGGAGATGTTATATTGGTTTCGCTGGTAAAAATAAATAATTGAAATGGGTATATATTAGTTTTTTGTTATGTTGCCTAATAATTATGCACAGTAATAGTCACCTGCACACACAGATATCCCCCTAAAATAGCTAAAACTAAAAACAAACTAAAAACTACTTCCATAAACATTCAGCTTTGATATTAATGAGTTTTTTGGGTTCATTGAGAACATGGTTGTTGTTCAATAATAAAATTATTCCTCAAAAATACAACTTGCCTAATAATTCTGCACTCCCTGTATTGTTTGACCTGTTTGTAAAGGTAAAGTAAATCCTCACAAAGAAAACCTGTTTGTGTGAAAATGGATTTATTTCAGATTTGTGTAACCATCTGGTGTCAGTAAAGTGGGATCCTTTGGCTGATGTCTGCAATCGACACGGTGGTGCCTGATCGTCCTGGAAACAGGCCTCTAACCTTGTGGAGTTGAGAGATCGTGTGGTCCTCAGATCATCTCCACTGGGACTTTGAGGAACATTGTTCTTAAACAGAGAACTGAAATAAATTATTATATTTTAAAATGACTCCCTGCATGTTCACATCTCCTTGAATGCAGTTATGACTGTGAGGTAGACTCCTGCTTACAGTGGTAACACTTACAGAGGAGGAGATCAAATTCTGTGTCTTATCTTTTATAAAGAAGTGGAAACATGGACCAGGATTTCAAGACCCCAAACATGGAGCAATCAGAGACTCCATGATCCCAGCCAGCTGTTTGCTGCCTCTGCCCACCATCACTGACCTGGTCCTGTACTCTCCCTGGAACTGTGGCACCACACCTGATGTAACCTATGACATTGCAACAGGAAAAATGAGGCCACAGCGCAATTTTTCACCGAAGACTTTCACTACCATGTTGTTCACAATTATCAACCCCTGAACCTGCCAGACTACTGGAACTCACTGAAGAAAGTGGGAGGACGCAAGATCCCAAACATAACTGTTAGACCTCTGCGGCCAAATGATGGTGCATGGCAAAGATTTAAGTCTCTCTCAACAAAATATGGTCTACCAGGAAACCGCATCGTCATCCCGTTCATCCTCCCAGGAGAGAGTGAAAGTGTCCCGTTCTCTGTCGTCTGCTTGGCTCTGTCACTGGTGCTCCTCTCTTCCAGGTTTAAAGCCACCGTTCACCTTGATACCTGTCTGAGTGATAAGTCTACAGGACAGAAATCTGACAGGAAGTATCTGCAGGAGCAGTACTGCTGCACTGAAGACAACACTGTGATGACCTGCTCACCAGATGCATTCAATGTGAACTGGTTGTAGCGTTTTAGAAGTCTGTTTTTAATTAGATGCACTCATCCACATCTTATCGTCTTTTCAGTCTATCAGCCAGTTTCACTTCTTTAATGAAGCCTACATGAACCAGCCTCCAGATTTTTGTGCACTTTAAGCTGTTTGTGTTGTTGCTGCTTTTCCTCAGAGCTCACGCTGGACTTCAGTGTACAGACTGTCTTATACTTTATCCTGACAGAAAAGAGTACACAGCACTTTGTCTAATTTAGCTCCACACTGACATGGAGGTAAATCTCTCTGTGTAATTTAAAGATATCACCTGTATTCATCTATTTTATTTATGATGAAATCAAACTACATTTTGGATTCTTGTATTATTTGTACTTTCTTGACTTTTTATATCAATGTAGTTTAAAACATAATGACTTTAATTCATTGCTGGGATGTGACTGAAGCAGAGTCACATGTGATAAAATCCACTGCTCTTTGTGGAGCTCACAGGTGGAAGTGAGTTTCAATCAGCAGGCATTATGAAAATGAATGAACTTTGAAAATGAAGCAGAAATTAAACTTAAATTAAATTACATTAAATCAATGAGCACTTTATCACCAGAAGCATCGACTCATCTGTTTCTCAGTGACATTTAGAGATTATATACAAAACACAAAGGTAATAAGAAATAGACAAACTGAATGTCCATTATGTGCGTACCTTTACAGATACACTCAGTCACGTTGTTTTTAAATATATATTTTAATTTTCCTCTTTATCCAACAAAGTTGACTCTCTTCATCTGGATGCAGCATTTTCAGTGTGAAAATTCTTCCTCCTTGAAGTGACTTCCTCAGCCTTATAAACACTGCAGCTGCATAAAGGACAAAAACAGTGAAAGTTGTAAAGAGTGAAATGAAAATATTGAATAGAACGGCACAGGGCAGGATGTGTGAAGTGGAGGAGAGTAGAGTTAGTAATGTAGCGCCAGCTTGTTGTTGGTATTGTGTGATATGAACAGCAGGGTTTGTCTTGTTTATTTCACAAGGGAGAGCACTGGAGGGGAGATCCATGGGAGTCGCGATGGAGGGGAAGCTTCCAGAGGCGGGCCGCTGCTCCGAGAGGGAAAGTTCGCCAACACCCACAGACATGACAGTTTCTGAGAGGCTACACGTAAGCTGAACTGCTGAGAGTAAATCAGCTGGTTTACAGGAACTCTCATCTGTTGTGTAAACACTCTGTCACTGCTGTAAAATCAGCTGATAAGAGGTTTAAAGTCTCCTTTCAGGTGTGTGATGGACAGTTTTAAGATTCTTCTAATTCTCTGTGTCAAGATGACCTTAATGAATTAAAAAGGTTCATATCATCATATTCTGTCTCCAATTGTTCAACTTGTTCAACTTAACTTGTGTCCATAAATGACTCTTGTTATTCTTCTTGGTCTAAAACCAGGCAGACTGCTGCTGTGCTCTGTGTTGTTGTCCGATCTGTTTCCAAAGGTAAAGTAAATCCTCACAAAGACAAACTGTGTGAAAATAGATTTATTTCAGATTTATGTATTAATCTGGTGTCAGTGGTTGATGTGAATTATTATAATTTTAAAATGACTCCCTGTATGTTCACATTTCGCTGAATGTAGTTGTGACTGTGAGGTAGACTCCTGCTTACAGAGCTGACACGAGGAAGAGATTGAATTCTGTGTCTTATCTTTTATGAAGAAGTGGAAACATGTACCATGATTTCAAGACCCCAAAGAGCTAAACTAGCAAAAACCTAGAAAATGAACAACCTCTACTGTGTTTGTATCTCTGCCTTCACAGGTTGGTATGAATGAGCCTCACAGAGCTGCTGCTGGAACCTTAATTTGTTTACTTTCATAGAGTGAGAATGTCTGTTAAAAACAAAAACTACTGATAATATAAATAATCCACATGACGCAGTGAATTTTACTTTAAGATTTTTTTTTCTTTCGTTTTCTTTGTGTAAATAACGGGGATTACCCTGGTGTCTGTGCTTTCACTTTCGTGTTTTTATTTGCCTGTGATCTTGATTCAGGCTACATAAAGATCGCTGAACACCTCACATGATCAGACTCCTTCACACACTCACTTGTGCTCTCCAAAGCAGGTAAGGCAAACAGTCTGATTCAGACTGAAAGTTTAACGTCTTCATGTGTGGTGATTATTATTGCTGCTTTCATTGGTGATCTATGTGATCCACTCTGTACATACTTTATATCATAGTTGGATTATTGATCAGCAGACGTTATGAAGGCTTCAGTTTAACAAGCTCAAAAATCAGGTGGACAAAATAATAGAAACAGTGTAAATCTGAGTGGACGTGTCTTTGTTCACTTTGAAGGTCTTTAAAACAGAATAATATCACTGTGCTACAGCTACACTTGACTTTGGTTCTTCTTCAGGTTGCAGGAGGAGGAGCTGCTTTGTGTTCCTGAGCTGATTATCGACTGAATATGGACAAAGACGAACTCGAACTCATCATGGCTCTGAGAGCCATGGCTTTTTTAGAGGCGATGGAAATGCAAGCAGAAATTCTGTGAGTCTCTCACGAACAAATTTATTTGGAAGATAATAAAGATTTTCACATTTCAGTCACTGTACAATGAAGAAAACTATTTAAATTAATTGTGTCTAAATCCACTTTTTGAATGGGGCTTTTTGAACATTATGGGGTGGTGGAGATTTGAAGCTGTGACAGAAATCAAATGAACATGAATCCAGTTTTAAAAGAAAAAGCAGAAAGAGAGCTGAGTGATAAACCTGAGGTCATACCTGCCTCTATTTTATTTTTTACATGAAATCCTTCCTCACAGAGTTTGTTATAATTATAGCAAATCTTCTGTTAATAGTATGTAGAGTTAAGATGAACCTGCAGGTATTTTATCTGTGGTTCACTGCAGAAGTTTAATGTAGTGATTAGAAGTGAAACTCAGCTAAAGTCAAACTCTGTAGTGACAGGCTGGACATGCTGTCTGTCACAGGGTGGCAGAAAACTTTTATGATTAAAAATATCACAACAGATCTGCATATGTGTGCTCATATATGACCTCACTCTCTTTAGTATCACAGTGATCCAGTCAAAGCTTTCTGCACTTGCTAAAAAAAAGATTTATTTTTTTTGTTGTTTTATAAAAGGAAAAGGCTGGCTGCTGCATGTCGCCCTGAAAGTCCCAGGAGCTCTGCTGAAAGGAAAAGATTAATAAACCTTGCAACAGAAAACTGCAAAGATGAAACTGTCCTGCAGTGGCTGAGAGAAAATTCAGAGTCTGGCACCTTCAGAAAACTCTCAGACATCTTTGATTTCCTGAAAAGTAAAATTGATGAGGAAGAAAAGAAGAACCATGATGACACTGTTGACATAATCTTTGTGGCACATGGATCAATCACAGACTCCATGATCCCAGCCAAGTGTTTGCTGCCTCTGCCCACCATCACTGACCTGGTCCTGTACTCTCCCTGGAACTGTGCCACCACACCTGAAGTGACCTATGGCATTGCAACAGGAAAAATGAGGCCAGAGCACAGGATTTTTTACCGTGATCTTCCACTGCCGTTTTTTTTCCATAGTGTAACTGTTGTTTACAAACAGCAACCCCCGAACCTGCCAAACTACTGGAACTCACTGAAGAAAGTTGGAGGACACATGATCCCAAATATCAGTGTTAGCCCTCTGCAGCCACATGACGGTGTGTGGGAAAGATTTAAGTCTCTCTCAACAAAATATGGTCCACCAGGAAGAAACCACATCGTCATCCCGTTCATCGTCCCAGGAGAGAGTGAAAGTGTCCCGTTCTCTGTCGTCTGCTTGGCTCTGTCCCTTGTGCTCCTCTCTTCCAGGTTTAAAGCCACCGTGCACCTTGATGCCTGTCTGAGTGATAAGTCTACAGGACGGGAATCTGACAGGAAGTATCTGCAGGAGCAGTACTGCTGCACTGAAGACAACACTGGGATGACATGTTCACCAGATGCATTCGATGTGAACTGGTGGGATTATTTTAAAAGTCTATTTAATGCACTCCATCCACATCTTATCATCTTTTCTGTGTCTGTTTTTAAAAAGCTTTTCCGGAAACATCAAACTATAAAAGCAATTGTTTTATTTGTTGTTGTTTTTTTTTGTTGTTGAGGTCAGATTTAAAAAGAAAGTCACACCGAACTCGTATTAGAACATATGTTTGGGTTTAATTACAATTGCAGAAGCTTCCAGTAGTTTAAAGGTGTCTGCTGTCTATCAGCCAGTTTCACTTCTTTAATGAAGCCTACATGAACCAGCCTCCAGATTGTTTTGCACTTTAATGTCTAGTTTAGCTCCATGCTGAGCTTCCGCAGGTCTATTAGCCATGGTTGACTGCAGAAGTTCAATGTAGTGATTAGAAGTCTATAATGACAGGCTGGACATGGTGTCTATCACAGGATGGTAGGAAGTATTTTATGATTAAAATATCACAACAGAACTAAACAGTTGGCATCAGTTATGACCTCACTCAGACACTTAAAGGTTCAGTTTTCTTTAGTCTCACAGTGATCCAGTCAAAGATGTCTGCACTCACTAATTTGTGTCTGTGTGTGTGTCTGTTTGTTTGTTTTTCTAAAAGGGAAATGCTGAAAAGATTAATAAACCTTGCAACAGAAAACTGCAAAGATGAAACTGTCCTGCAGTGGCTGAGAGAAAATTCAGAGTCTGGCACCTTCAGAAAACTCTCAGACATCTTTGATTTCCTGAAAAGTAAAATTGATGAGGAAGAAAAGAAGAACCATGATGACACTGTTGACATAATCTTTGTGTCACATGGATCAACCACAGACTCCATGATCCCAGCCAAGTGTTTGCTGCCTCTGCCCACCATCACCGACCTGGTCCTGTACTCTCCCTGGAACTGTGGCACCACACCTGATGTAACCTATGGCATTGCAACAGGGAAAATGAGGCCACAGCACAGAGTTTTTTACCGTAGAAAAGAAAAAGGCGACAAGATTCCTCTTGACAAATATCAACCCCTGAACCTGCCAAACTACTGGAACTCACTGAAGAAAGCTGGAGGACGCATGATCCCAAATATCATTGTGAGCCCTCTGAAGGAAGATGATGGTATGTGGGAAAGATTTAATTCTCTCTCAACAAAATATGGCCCACCAGGAAGAAACCGCATCGTCATCCCGTTCATCGTCCCAGGAGAGAGAGAAAGTGTCCCGTTCTCTGTCGTCTGCTTGGCTCTGTCCCTGGTGCTCCTCTCTTCCAGGTTTAAAGCCACCGTTCACCTTGATACCTGTCTGAGTGATCAGTCTACAGGACAGAAATCTGACAGGAAGTATCTGCAGGAGCAGTACTGCTGCACTGAAGACAACACTGTGATGACATGTTCACCAGATGCATTCAATGTGAACTGGTTGGATCGTTTTAAGAGTCTGTTTAGTTAGATGCAGTCGTCCACATCTTATGGTCTTTTCTGTGTTAAATGTTTTGAAACTTTAAACCACAAAAACAGTTTCATTGTTAGATTGAAAAAAGAAACCCACACAGGACTCATGTTGAACATATGTTTGAGTTTAATTACAATCACAGATGCTTCCAATAGTTCAAAGTAGCCTTCAGTCTATCAGCCAGTTTCACTTCTTTAATGAAGCCTACATGAATCAGAATCGAATACTTTATTGATCCCTAGGGGAATTTATTTAATTATTACATGAATCAGTCTCCAGATTTTTGTGCACTTTAAGCTGTTTGTGTTGTTGCTGCTTTTCCTCAGAGCTCAGGCTGGACTTCAGTGTACAGACTGTCTTATACTTTATCCTGACAGAAAAGAGTACACAGCACTTTATTGTCTAGTTTAGCTCCACACTGACATGGAGGTAAACCTGCAAACAGCTCAGCAGACAAAGACACACAGTGTGTAAACTCTGCCTCTCTGTGTAATTTAAACACCTTAATGTATCTATTTTTTTATGATGAAATCAAACTACATTTTGGATTCTTGCATTATTTGTACTTTCTTGACTTTTTATATTAATTGAAATTAAAACATAATGACTTTAACTCATTGCTGGGATGTGACTGAAGCAGAGTCACATGTGATAAAATCCACTGCTCTTTCAGGAGCTAACAGGTGGAAGTGAGTTTCAACCAGGAGGAATGATTAAAATAAATGACCTGAGAAAATGAAGCAGAAATTAAACTTCAATCAAAGAGCACTTTATCTGCAGAGCATCGAGTCATCTGCTTCTCAATGAATTTCAGAGATTATAATCAAAACACAGAGGTCATCAGAAATAAACAAACTGAATGTCCATCATGCCTGTACTATTACAGATACACTCTGTCATGTTTTTTTTTTATATTTTTACTTTCATCTTTATCCAAGAAAGTTGACTCTGTTCATCTGGATGCAGCATTTTCAGTGTGAGAAACTTTCCCTGCTTGAAGTGACTTCTTCAGCCTCAGCTGACTGCAGGCGTCCTCAGCTTAATAAACAGTGTGTCAGGAGTTGCTGTGTGGATGTGGAGTAGAGGAGACCCAAACGCTGGACTAGTGATGATTAAGGGTGTTTATTGCAATGGCAGGATGAACAGAACAGGGAAGATAGATGGCTGGCTGGCTGGCTGGCTGGCTGAACTGGAAGGCAAACACGAGGAATAGACAGCAGTGACAACATCAATGACACGACAATGAACTGGTGAACCTGAGGAACTTAAATACACAGGCTGAATGATGACGTCAATTGGAAACAGGTGAGTACACGGCTGAACTTAGTCTAACTAATGATGCATGGAATGAACTGGAACATAATACACTGGTAGACAGGCTGGCACAGAAAACTGGAAGTGAAAAACATGGATGTGGAAAATAAGCTGAACATGACAAAACTGAAAACGCTGGTTCAACTACCCAGGAAACCTGACACAGTGCAGCTGCATAATGATTGAAACCAGCGCCACACTGAGCCAGTTTCATGAATGTCAAAAAAAAAGGAACAGCCATCCCTAAGATGAGAATCCTATCAGCATACACTGCTCTGTATCACTCATGGCCTCTTAACAATAGCCATAGCAACTTGGATATTCAGGGTAATCAGCTGGCATCCAGTAGAGGTGGACTATTTTTTTCAAATAATAGCAGACAGCCCAGGTAACTGCTGTCAGCATTTTCTCAGTTATGTTGGATAAATGGATAAATATTACTGCTAGATTTGTGTTTGTTGCTGCTGTAGATGTTTATATGCCACATATATTCAGAGGTAAGTTAATCGACCTTATCAAATGATATTTTATAAGTATGTTGTTTTTGTAGCATCTCATCTCTGCCCTGTTAGACCCATTAAAAACTGTCCTATTTACAGCTCTAAGATCTTTTCCATCAGACCAAAGAGAGTTATGACATGTCATGATTTTCTCATTCAATAAAGGAATATTTACATCAATTTACCTTCATTTCTATCATGAACCCACAGAATGATCGCATCTTCTGACCTGAGTTTGTATTTGATTGTATTTTCTTTCTATTGTAGCAGACTTGTAACTTTAGACTGTGCAAAACGCTGCAGATTTGGCTTCTCTTCATTGGTTGCCAGTAAAATTTAGGTTTTGCTTTTATATCCTGGCTTTAACTCTTAGGGCACTACATGGTCAAGCTCACCATCTCTGAGCTGACTGCTCAAAAATCATTCTTCTGGAGATCTTATCTCTTAAGGTCAGAGGTTACTGCTTTTCAGGCAGTGGCACAAAGATCGCATAATTTTCTTTAACCTTCTTTCCACTGTATAGACTCCACTAACTATTTTTTTTAAATCTGAAGACATATTTATACAGATAAGCTTTCAATAATTTTTTGTTTTATTCTATTGATTTACATTTGTGATTTTTAAAATCTGTTTATCTAGAGTATTTGGTCTATTCTGAGAGGAGGAGAGTTTTTAACTATCTTGAGATAATTGAACTAAAATCCGTTAATAATTAATAATTGTGATAAATAATCAAATAATAAGTAATAACTTTTGTTGGGTTTCCAAGTTAACTTTCTTAAAAAATCCCAAATCACCTCTGGTTTAATGATTGAAGTTTTTACATGTAATTTGTTCTAAAACAGAGCCCGGTAGTTCTAACCCAAGACTGATTTGTAGTAATATACTTTTGCTTTATAAAATAAATGTTTTGCTTCTATTATACTTTCATTGTTTGATATATTTTGTACGAATTTCACTGTCTACATATTTTATGTATAATGTGGCAATAAAAGTAGTTATATTTATTTTTATCATTATCTTTAATTGTCTTTAACCCATTTTTTTATATGCTGAATTTAGGGGAAACAAATATTTAGTTTTAACTCAAATCTGAATGGTAATATAACCCTTTTGAGTTTCAACACAATTTTTTGTAATCTTAACTTTAAACACTAATCAATTAACCCAATTTTTGGGTAGTTAGCCTAACCCAGTGTGCTGGATCAAACCAATAACCCAACCCTGTTGAGTTGAAACCAGCCAGGGTCCGCTGGGTCCAAATTAGGTTATTTTTAACCCAGCAGTTTTTAGTGTGTACTATACTATAAATCTATCATTTTAACTTCCCAAAGCTGGAAAATTTAAAAAAACAGTTGAAACATAAGTATTCATTTTACTGCTTTAAAAGCTTTAAAATGATGATTATAAAACAATCAAAAGTCATAATGAAACTCAGTAATTATCATGTTTGGTAATCAGGTTAATGCAGTTCAACTTCAATTGTTAAGTCCTTGTCTGGTCTTATTGATGATTGGCTGGCATCATCAGCTCATCTGTCTTCCAGACCAAAATATTCACTCTCTCTTCCACTCCAGCTGGCATTAACCTATTAGTGGTTTTTATGCTTAATTTATGTTTAATGTATTAATGCTTAATTTATAAGTAAATCTAATTTATATTTAATAATATTTTATTTAAGCAAACCTCTATTGTGGACTCCCTCCTTGCCACCTACTTTTAGCCATCCTTAGACCCATTGGTAAGAGTAACGTTTAAGCTTGATGGCTAAGAAAGTTTGTGGTTTGCTAAATGCTTATCTAAGTTGAAATGTGGCTTCAGTGCAGCATAAAGTACACTCAACAAAAATATAAACGCAACACCTTTGTTACTGCTCCCATTCCCCATGGGATGGACGTAGAGACCTAAAATTCATTCCAGATACACAATATAACCATCCCTCCCAAACAGTGGTCACAAATCAGTCCAAATGTGTGGTAGTGGGCACATCTGCCATATTGAGATAATCCATCCCACCTCACAGGTGTGCCACATCAGGATGCTGATCTGACATCATGAGTAGTGCACAGGTGTACCTCAGACTGCCCACAACAAAAGGCCACCCTGGAATGTGCAGTTTTGTCTCACAGCAAAATGCCACAGATGCCACAAGCAATGAGGGAGCGTGCAATTGGCATGCTGACAGCAGGAATGTCAACCAGATCTGTCGCCCGTGCATTGAATGTTCATTTCTCAACCATAAGCCGTCTCCACAGGCGTTTCAGAGAATATGGCAGCACATCCAACCGGCCTCACAACCGCAGACCTCGTGTAACCACACCAGCCCAGGACCTCCACATCCAGCAGGTTCACCTCCAAGATCGTCTGAGACCAGCCACCCAGACAGCTGCTGGAACAATTGGTTTGCACAACCAAACAATTTCTGCACAAACTGTCAGAAACCGTCTCAGGGACGCTCAACTGCATGCCCGTCGTCCTCATCGGGGTCTTGACCTGACTCCAGCTCGTCGCCGTAACAGACTTGTGTGGGCAAATGCTCACATTCGATGGCGTCTGGCACGTTGGAGAGGTGTGCGCTTCACGGATGAATCATGGTTCACATTGTTCAGGGCAGATGGCAGCTGAGAATGTCCCAGTTCTTGCATGGCCAGCATACTCACCGGACATGTCACCCATTGAGCATGTTCGGGATGTGCTTGACCGGCGTATACGACAGCGTATACCAGTTCCCACGAATATCCAACAACCTCGCACAGCCATTGAAGTGGAGTGGACCAACATTCCACAGGCCACAATTGACAATCTGATAGACTCCATGCGACGATGTGTTGCACTGCATGAGGCAAATGGTGGTCACACCAGATACTGACCGGTTCTGGGTCCCCAGACCCCCAATAGCGCAAAAAACTGCACATTCCAGGGTGGCCTTTTGTTGTGGGCAGTCTGAGGTACACCTGTGCACTACTCATGATGTCAGATCAGCATCCTGATGTGGCACACCTGTGAGGTGGGATGGATTATCTCAATATAGCAGATGTGCCCACTACCACACATTTGGACTGATTTGTGACCACTGTTTGGGAGGGATGGTTATATTGTGTATCTGGAATGAATTTTAGGTCTCTACGTCCATCCCATGGGGAATAGGAGCAGTAACAAAGGTGTTGCGTTTATATTTTTGTTGAGTGTAGTTATAGTAATTTATGGTGTAGTATTTGGCTACGTGACCAATATCCTGGATAAGACTACATTTTGTCACCAGCTGCCTCAAGCTGATCAAATGAAAACACTGTTATGCCCCAAAGGCCACGGATCAGATCACCGCCCAACACACATTATGCCCCACATTACACCCCACGCCCATGATGTCTCATGCGGGTGGTGGCCCCACAGGCCCATGTCTCCTCTTCAGGTTGCGCCCAGTCACCAGATGCTTCCTTGAGCACCGTTCCCAGATTTGATTCCAGGGTGGGGTCCTGGGAAGCCTATCCCGGGTAGGCTAGACTAGTCCCTTAATTTGGTTCCTTTGGGGTTGACGAAGATGAAACCCAGGGCAGACCCAGAATACACTCGAGAGATTAAGTGTCTCGGCTGGCCTGCGAGCACCTCAGCATTCCTGCAGATAAACTGGAGGAGGTGGGTGGGGAGAGGGAGGTGTGGGCTTCTCTGCTTTGGCTGCTGCTACCGTGACCCAGACCTGGATAAGTAAATTAAATGATTGATAGATAAACTCTGCTATTACTGTATAAATAATGTTTATTTTTGCTTGTTTGTATATTTCATTTCTCTTATTTTGTGTATTCACGCCTCTTGTTCATAAGAGCTGAAACACAGACATCGTCACCTTCTGGTGACCTATAATTACAATATTATAGTTGTAATTACAGTTCTTTTATAACCACACAGCTTCCACAAACTGTGTGTAAAGTAAAGTTTATACTGTACCATTTTCAGTGTTTTTAGACCATCTGATGGACTCATAGACACAACGGTCACCTGCAGGTCAAAGAAAATTAGTCTTCTCATTTCTGTGAGCCTAATTTAAGCATAAGTATTCATGCAAGTAGCATTTATATTAAATGTTGATATTGTTGTAGCTTCGTTTAATTCAACAGTGTTAAAACCGCAGCAGATGTTAAAGTACAGTCTTGCAAACTGCTTCAGAATAGAGTCTATATTTGAACCAGAGAGTGCTAACCATGAAGAAGTGAGGAGTATACTTGCTGTTGATCTTCTACCTGACTGATCCTCTGGTCATCAGTAGAACCTTTAAAACAAAAAAAAATTGAAATAAGACTTTGCCTTTGCATGGTTGATTTTTATACATTGTTGTGAACAGTTTCCCATGCCTGTATGCTGAATCTGTGTACTTAAATATTTAAAGAGTAAAATATATTTTCTCAGAGGAACAAAAATGCTCACCTCTGGATTTTCTGTAGCAATAGAACAAGAGCAGCAAGAATATAAATATGACTCCAGAAATGATTCCAATGATCATCAAAATAAGAAATGAAGAGCTTTCAGGACTGGGCACAGCTGTTGTAAATTAGAAACGTGAACTGTTAACTTCAATCAACTCAAGTGAATTTTCCATTTGAATAACAATGAAAGCTTCTAAAGAAAAATAGATCAACTAAACAGGCAGGTTCCAAGACAGCTCTGCAACATCAAGAGCAATACTCTGACTATATGTTTAGGTTTACCAGGCATATCTAGCACCCTCCCCTGTTAGCTGATGCAAATTACAACTGACTGGTGATTAGTTAATAAATGGTACACTTTCTGTTACTTCCCGTTTTTGTCTTTTGTGGTCTGCATTTGGGTCCTCACCTAAGAGAATCCACACAATCTGCCTGCGCATATCGTGACAAACCCAGTGGAAAGCAATCCTCTCTTTCGCTGGTAAAAAACACAAACACATGCAGCAAGCCGAGGGTACTAGGACATCCACCCCTGTCTGGCAACTCTTGCCAAAGAGAACCCAAGAGTTTCTCCAGGAGACTTGTTCCAGATTGAGGTGAGCAACTGTAGCTCTGTCAATCTGTCAAACTCATGCACTAGCTCTTCCTCCTTCCACACCAGGGAGGTAATTGCTAGTTTCAGCAACTGGGAACTGGATACCTAAGTCATTTGCCTTTGCCTTTGCCTCTAAGAGAGTGGATACTCCTTAACACAACAGCCAGCAATGATAGCTAGGAGCTGGGGATGTTACTGCCAAGGTCTCCACCCTTGATCCCCTCTTGACACACATTGCATTTAACTCCTATGGCTCCTCCTGTGAATGGCAGACCTGAAAGGGAGGTCAGTGTTGGCCTCACAGGTCTCAGGCTTCACAAAATCTCTGTGTCTCACAAAAACAATATGATTAGCTTTCTAGAACATTTACTTCATCCTGTGCTGATCCTTGTTATGTTTGTAAAATGAAGCTCAACAACAAACATCACTTACTTGATGCTGACAAGTTGAAGGCTTCACTCCACTCTGTTGAAGAATATGAGTCATCTCTGCGTCGACTCTTACACGTGTAGTCTCCACTGCTGGACTCAGAAACTCTGAATATCCAGTAATTATTGTGAGTCCACTGTGTAGTCTGGTTGGGTCCTCTCCATCTATACTCCCACTCAGTGGTTTCACCTCCTTCCTGCACCTCACATGTCAGACTGATCGTCTCACCGCTGAATATCTGAGGCCAGCTGGGTCGTCCTTTAACAACAACCTTATTGGAAACTGTTTACACATATTTACAGTTGAGATACAAACAAACATAAAATCAACAGAAATAATTTAATATTGAGTTGCTTGATAGTGACGAGTCAATGTACAGTAGTGTAAAAAGTGTCTTCCCCCTTCATGATTTCCTATGTCTTGTATTTTTGACTTAAATGTTTCAGATCATCCATCCATCCATTCGCTTCCGCTTATCCTTTTCAGGGTCGCGGGGGGCGCTGGAGCCTATCCCAGCTGTCATAGGGCGATCATCAGATCATCAAACAAATTTAAATGTTAAACATAGATAACAAAAGTAAACACAAATGCAGTTTCTAAATCTTTATCATTAAGTATAAAAAAAATCCAAACCTTGTGTGAAAAAGCGATCGCCACCTAAACCTAATAACTGGTTAGGGCGTCCTTGGCAGCAACAACCAGATTCAGTCATTCCAAACTCTTCATTTTGCTTTTCTTAACCCATTCAGAGGTGGACTTCAGTTCAATTTTATTTTATTCATACAGCACCAAATCACAATAACATTTGCCTCAAGGTGCTTTATATTGTAAGGTGAAGACTCTACAATAATACAAAGTAAACTGAGAAAACCCCAACAACCATATGACCCCCTATGAGCAACAGTAGGAAGGGAAAACATGCTGAGCCAGACAGCCAGAGATTACTGGTGTGATCTGGATCGTTGTCCTGCTGCAGAACCCAAGTGTGCTCCAACTTGAGGTCATGAACGCATGGCTGGACATTCTCCTTCATGATGTTTTTATAAACAGCAGAATTCATGGCTCCATTTACCAAAGCAAGTCTTTCAGGTCCTGGGGCAGCAAAACAGACCTGGACCATCCCACTAACACCACCGTAGTTTACTGTTGGTGTTCCATTGCTGAAATGCTGTGTTACTTTTAAGCCAAATGTAATAGGACACACACCTTCCAATTAGTTCAACTATTTTCTCAAAGTATTTTCCTAAAAGTCTTGGGGATCATTAAACTTTTTTCTGGCAAAACTGAGACGAGCCTTAATTTTCCTCTTTTTGTTGTTGTTGTCTCTGCCATGCAGGCCATTTCGGACTAGTCTCTCTCTTAGGGTGGAGACATGAACACTGACCTTAACTGAGGCAACTGAGGCCTGACAGACCGACCTTCAGCAGGTCTGGTAGTAATATCAAGGCAGTATATAAGGCCTTGATATGGGAGTGAAACTAAACTCAGCGTTGTAATAAAAAAATGTGGTTGATCACAGTTAATAATATTATTTAACAAGGTGGGGGCTTTTTCCACACACGGCCAGGTAGGCGTGGATTTTTCCTCCTTTAACTATAAAACCTTTCGATTTGAATCTTTATTTTCCGTTTACTTGTGTTATCTGTTTCTAATATTACACTAAACTTGATTTATGATCTGAAACATTTAAGTGTGACAAACATACAAAAAGTAGGAAATCTGGAGGGGGGCAAACACTTGTTCACACCACTGCCCATTTCAAAGAAAACTTTTCAACTCACAGGTTATCTCAGTGGTGACATCATCACTTCTATCAGTGTAGTAAACTGGGTTTCCTCTTCTTCCTCTGCAGTGGTAGATTCCTCCTTGAGATACTCTGATTACTCCGTTTTGTTGATCATCTGTTCTCATTTGAACTTCAGTGTTTGGGTCATGTCTGAACCACTCATATTTCCAGCCAGCAGAGCTCCCCACAGAGCAGGCCAGTGTCACACTGCCCCCTACTGGTATGATAGTTGATCCTGGAGTCAGTGTGGCCCTGGGTTTACCTGCTGTTAGGGAAAATAAAATATGTATACATTATCTATTATTAAGTAATAAGAACACAGGTCCTGGCTAAAGTTTTTATTTTCAAAGCTCCTTCCATGAGCACATTAATTAAGTGTACACTCTGTTTTATAATTTAGATGAATATTTGATTTATTATATTAAGTATATTATATTTATTGGTCATGGTCACTGAGGACTTACCCAGCACAGTCAGGGAGACAGTATTACTGTTCTTTGTATAATGTGATTTCTTCATATGACCAGAGCACTGGTATTTACCAGTATCAGATGTAGACTTGATTTGTTTTCTGTAATTTTTGTATCTGTTGTACGGGATAAAGGCTCGACCATCCTTGTTGACTTTGTATTCCCAGTCAGTGTGTTTTTCTTCCTTCACCTCACATTTGAAGCTAACAGTCTCTCGATGAAAAAAATTGTCGAGCTGGGTTCAACAGTTAGCACAGCATCTAGAATCCAACACAAACACAACATCATTGATCTGAAACACTTTTATGTACTTTACAAATCAAAATCTGTTCTGACATGTTCATAAACTTATAAATATATTGAGTAATAAAAACAGAAATGGAAAGTGTTTAAGATTGATGCACTAAGATTAATATTTACTAAATAAATGAAAGTGCAAACTGTTCAGTCGCCTTGAGCGTGTCCGCTGCAGAGGAGCGTACAGAGAACTGCAATAAAGGAAGAAACTTCACACATCATCAAACTGAAGACTCACTCAAACATGGCATCAGTCAAACACACCTGGTGTTACCAGAGGCTGCTGTGATTGGTTTAAATTATATATTTAATGTAAAATGCATCAAATTATCACTGATGAAGAAACAAACCATTCTTAGATAAACTAAACCAGCGTCAGTGCACTGAAATCTAATCCAGTCTGCAAACAACCATGTTGAGAACAAAACATGAACTGAAATGCTGCAAATGACTGAAACTCTGTCATTTTACTAAAACATGTTCATCAGTCAATGAATCAAAGGAAGAAGTGATGCACTGACAGAATAGGCCCAGCTCACAGAGGAAAGTGGGTCCCATCCTCACATCCAGCTGTGACAGGTCTGAAAACTTCTACGACTTTGTGTGAAGAGAAAGAAGAAGAAGCACACGAGACGAGAACTGTGAAGAAAACAAAGACTTTAAAACTTCTTCTTCTCTCCACTTCCTTCTTTTTATCACACCTTAACAAGCTCTGACTACAGCATGCTTTGACATGTTTGTATTTTCCTGGTGCTTCAGAAACAAATTAAGGAGATTTCTTTTTATAAAACTAAGTAATAAGAATCATTTTATCATACAGATGTGAGCTGAGTAGTGAAAGAGACAAAATGAGCAGATTACATGTCATTTTGTTTCCTTTGTCTGCTCCTCGTCTGCTTGTTGTGTTTGCTGGGAGCTTTGCCACCAATAATAGTTATTCTCACAGATGCTCCGTCATGGAAATACACCATTCTGATGGGTTCAAACTGCTGTAGAAAAGCAATTTTCAAGGAGTCTTGAATTGCTTCTTCTACACTAAAAGCTGCTGCACAAAATCCTTAAATTGCTTCAAATATAAAATAAATGCATTTTCATCTAGCTTAGCCTCATAGCTTCAACTATCAGTTGACAAATAGCAGTGTCATACTCACCATAAGCAGATGTTCACATCAGTTAATCCATGCACTCTCTCACACAACAATGAAATCTGTAACTAAAAAATTGACTTTTTTTTATCTTAATTGATAAAACTGAGCTTTACTAATATAGATTATTCCATTAAACCCCTGTAAAATCTTCTGGTTTCATCATAAATTGATTTACAGGAAACAGACAACTCAAACAGTAACAGAAGTGAGTGTGAGGTGAGAGGAAGTCGTCCTTTTTTCTGAACTTGCCACTGTTGCCTTACATGTCGCTGTAAGTGGGTTTAGAGGCGTGAAACGACAGACATTTCCTGTTTCATTGCCCAAAGCAATGAGAAGTAAGCAGCAGTGTGGTATATATAAAAAGATTCCCCACTCGCCCCTGTGGGCGGTCAATCCTTCAAGCTCAGGTCCTCTACCAGAGGCCTGGGAGCTTGAGGGTCCTGCGCAGTATCTTAGCTGTTCCCAGGACTGCGCTCTTCTGGACAGAGATCTCCGATGTTGTTCCCGGGATCTGCTGGGAGTCACTGCACCTAGTGCTCCAATTACCACTGGGATCACCGTCACCTTCACCCTCCACATCCTCTCGAGCTCTTCTCTGAGCCCTTTGCACTTCTCCAGCTTCTCGTGTTCCTCCTTCCTGATGTTGCTGTCACTGGGAATCGCTACATTGATCACTACGGAAGTCCCACAGGATCTTAGCTCGGTCATTCTCCATCACCCTTGGCGGAGTCTCCTATTTTGAACTCTGGACTTCCAGGCACTTCCAGACACAGATACTCCTGTATATTATGCCGGCCACTTGGTTATGGCGTTCCATGTATGTCTTGCCTGCTAGCATCTTGCACCCTGCTGTTATGTGCTGGATTGTCTCAGGGGCATCTTTACACAGCCTGTACCTGGGGTCTTGCTTGGTGTGATAGACCCCAGCCTCAATAGATCTTGTGCTCAGAGCTTGTTCCTGTGCTGCCATGATTAGTTGACAGCATTGTTGAACGCTCCTGATCCAGGCTCATGTCAGTACAATGCAAACGCCAACAAAAAAGCTGATGGTTACACAGCTTGACAAGGTCCTGCCACCATTAACAGGACATGGAAACAAATGGGAATTTGAGATGCCACAGTTTCCAATGGGATCCAAGGTGAGTTAAATTAAAAGGAGAGAGATCTCTTTCATGTTTTCATTGTCGTCTGTTTTTGACTTCACTAGGCAAGTCTTAAGACTTAAGATGAAACTGCAGCCATTAAGTCACAAAAACTCTGACATGAAATATTAGATTTAAAATACTAACAGAAATTTTCAACACTGTATTCTGTGTTGAAAACTATCGCCCCTCCTCCTGTCCCTCAACAAAGTTTGTCCATTTGTGTGGTATAAAGGGTGTCATACATGTTCAAAGTTTTCCTGCCTCTGTACAAAGTTCCAGCAGGTCAGTGTTATATAAACACTTGAAGGACTCCTCTCAGCATTTATGTTTATGTAATTTATCAACAAACACAACACACAAGACTGAAGCATATACTGTATAACATTTATATAATAAAGGCTACATGGTTTAAATGACACATAAAATGAGATAA
Organism: Maylandia zebra; assembly: GCF_041146795.1. Taxonomy (NCBI): domain Eukaryota; kingdom Metazoa; phylum Chordata; class Actinopteri; order Cichliformes; family Cichlidae; genus Maylandia; species Maylandia zebra. Next base: position 21,385,903 of record NC_135169.1, on the reverse strand, counting down.
CAGAATAAAAAATTTGACGGCAGTTTACCAAATATGAACTAAACAAATATAAAATGTTATTAATGTACAAATCCATTTAAAAAAAACAAGAGGAACAAAAATGCTTATTTGCAAAGGAAAGATCTGTAAATATAGATATAAAAACAATACATGTGTTGGGGGCGTGGTTTACGATGCTGCTGCAGGTGCGATGTACACACCTGCGCGGCGTCTGCAATCACGCCTCGCCGGCTTAAAAGTTCAGAGTTTTGGTTAACGATGTTGTTGTGGTTGTTGTCTTGAGCTGCAGTGTGAGTGTGTCCAGCAACCGTCAAAGTATTAATACAAGTGATCAAAATGCCACTGGGTCTGCCGTGTATGTTTACAACATGCAGTTCAATAAATGCTTGTGTGAAAGTGGAAAGATCCTGATCCTAACACCACACTATCACTTGCTATTGTAAGCTATTTTATTTCTGTATTACTAAGAGCTGGTTTTGATTTGACTTCAGAATAAACTGCTTCATCAGCTGCTGCAGAGGCTGATTTTCCTGCAAATAAAGAGATTTTTTGATGAGATGACTGCCAGTAACATCTTAATTCTCTCTACTATTTATACACTTTTTCTTGGTGTGTATAAAAGTATAAAAGTATAAAGCAGACAGCAAAATGAAAAATTTGTAATTTTTTAGATTACTTTACTTACCTTTATGTATCTTGACTTTAGCTCTGTTGTGGGAGACCTCTGCATACAACAGGCTGTAATCTAAAGAGGACAGACGATGATCAGAAAAGGTTGACTGTCTTTAATTTCCTTTATATTTATATCATTCTGTCATTCAACACCTAAACTACATGACATGACTGAAGGATGTTCTCTACACTGACTAACATTTCTCAGCATTAGATATTATCTTGTTTGAGTTCATCATTATAGCGATAATGAGTCTGTTATTTCTGTGCAATTACCAAGAGCTGGTTGTGACTTGACTTCAGAATAAATGACTTCTTCAGCTGCTGCAGAGGCTGATTTTTCTGCAAATAAAGACATTATTAGTCAAAGATGATTGTCAGTAACATCTTAATTCTAAGTCCACACAGCCAGCAGGATGACAATACCTCAAATCAGCCTTTTAGACTGAGGGGTAAAAAGTGTAAACAGACAGCAAAAAGAAATGTGTGCTTTACTACTTTACTTGCCCTTGTTTCTCTTGGCTTTAGCTCTCTTGTGGGAGACCTCTGCATACAACGGGCTCTCATCTAAAGGAGGACAGACAGACGATAAACTAACTTTGGAGTAACTTTGATTTTCTTTACACTGAAATCATTTTGTCATTAAAGACCTAACTCATCACATGAACTGACTGAGGGAGGTTCTCATCTATTGAAAATGATTTTTTTTTTGACAGCTCGTTGTTGTATTATTAAAAAAAGCTTCTTTCACATTGTGCCTACATCAAAAACAGCCAGTGAGCATTCAGAAGGGTCGCCTCAGTGATAGATGACCCCTGATATTAGAATCACATGAAATACGAGAAGAATGATGGTGGCTAATCTCAGTTAAAATACAGATCTTTGACATGATTGGACTAAACTGAATGTATTGTCTCTGTTGAGAACAGGATTAAAATGAATCCTGTGATTATAGGTTAAGGTTTATAACCTCCAGCACCCATAAGAACATAAAAACCTTTATGGAAAAAAGTAGTTACATTAAATTACACTCTGGAAAAAGGAAAGTGGAATCTCTGAAAAGCAAAAACATATCAGCAAAGGTTTTAAATACTGAAGGAATTGGACTGATTATTAATTGTTCTTTGGTTTATTGTTTTATTGTAAAAGATTCATTATTCAAATTAAATTAAGGGAACATTCGACTATCACAGTATGAAACATTTTCATTCAAACTTCAGGGATACCTGGCTCCATTTCAGCAGCTTTGATGCAACTCAGAATGACAAGAGGTGCACTGAAGAGGAAACAACAACAAAAACCCCAACAAGAGAATATCTTCGAGGTGGTGTTCACAGGTCATTGCTCTCTCTTTATCCCCCTGACTGACTTTTCTTGATGCTGTTGTTCAGTCGAGCTGTGCTGTGAGTACAAGTCCTAGTAAAGGTCATGAGGCCTCGTGCTGTGTTCGCAGAGTCTATTTCTAACAGTTTGATCAAAAGCATGCACATGAGAATGGGCCGTCCTGGTCTGCCTGTGCAGCCTGATGGTAACGTCTCACAATACCAGTGGTTTGCACCAAAGCAGCTGAAATGGACTCACAATGTTTTATGCTTCCTAACTACACTGATTGAAGTCCCTGAATTTTAACTTTTTAAATGTGTTCCACCTTTTTCCACTTTCTCCTCTATTTATTAGTTTATTTGTTGAACAGAGCACATTACAGCGAGCCGCTGGTTTCTTGCTTTTTCTTCTTGGAGCGATAACATGAATGAAAGTCTAGTTTTTCCTTCATTTGGATACTACGGTCCAATAAAAGCATGTAAACTAGTGTATTTTGTATTGGTAGCAGAATAAATACTCACCTTTCTGAGTGATGTTTTTAAACTCAATCAAAGAATATGTGACATCCCCAGATTCAACTAAAATAGAGTTCAAACATTTACACATAAATGAGAATAATCAAAGAGTCTGCATACTTATAAACCGCTGTTTATACTTTACCATTTTTTGTGTCATCGTGGTCTTTGACTGATTCATAGAGACAAGCATCACCTACGAAACAATTAAAACTCATATACATGGATCTGATCACCTTACAAACAGAAATGTCTAAAGCAGAACTCGTCACGGTTAACGCTGACCTTGGTGAGGAGAAGCATGTTGGCTGTCTCGAGCTTCATCCTGGTTGATCGTTTGGTTTATGGTTTGATTTGTGCTGGAACATAAAATGTAGTAAAACAGTGGATTTAATAAGAAACACAGGATGAAATTCTGGTTTGATAAATAATGAGAGAGAAAATGTAAACAAACCTGGCAAAGCATGAATCTGAAAAACAAAACAGAAAAACACAATCAGATGTTTTTATTGCAAACTGTTCTGGTGCTGTACCGTTACATGCAGCGTTCAGGGTTAGATTATGCTCAGTGTAATATCAGAGAGAAATGGTTTCACCCTTTGACTGTTTGAAGCAACAACACAGCAGAAGAAGAATCAGTAAAAGTCCACAGACGAGTCCAACGATCAACAGAGCAGGAAATGAAGAGTTTCCAGTCCTGGGCACTGCTGAATAAATGAGAAGATTTAATTACATGTATGTAAACAGATTTAATGTACAACAGATTTCACATGAAACACACACAAGAGCTGGCACTATTTCCAATACCAGAACTCCTGATCACAGCACCATCATTTTAAACACGGGGGCCCCGCAGGGATGTGTGCTGAGCCCCCTCCTCTTCACTCTGCTGACCCATGACTGCACTCCATCATACAGCTCCAACCTCTTCATCAAGTTTGCGGACGACACAACGGTGGTGGGTCTCATTAGCAACAGGGATGAGACCGACTACAGAAGTGAGGTGAGACGCCTGGCCACGTGGTGTGCTGACAACAATCTCTCTCTGAATGTGGAGAAGACGAAGGAGATTGTTGTGGACTTCAGGAGAATGCACACCCAACATGCTCCTCTGACCATTGACGGAGCGTCTGTGGAGAGAGTGAGCAGCACCAAGTTCTTGGGTGTGCACATCACAGAGGATCTCTCCTGGACGTACAACACCACAGCACTGGCCAAGAAATCACAGCAGCGTCTCTTCTTTCTCCGCAAACTAAGAAGAGCAGGAGCACCAGCCCCCATCATGTACACTTTCTACAGAGGCACCATCGAGAGCATCCTGTCGAGCTGCATCACTGTGTGGTTTGGAGCCTGCAATGCGTCCTGTCATAGAACCCTCCAACGCATAGTGAGAGCTGCAGAGAGGATCATTGGTGTCTCTCTCCCCTCCCTCCAGGACATTTACAGCACCCGTCTCACTAAAAAAGCCCTTTGCATAGCGGCTGATCCCACGCACCCAATGCAAAGCTTCTTCAAGCTGCTGCCGTCAGGGAGGAGACTGCGGAGTCTCCGGGCCAGGACCAGCAGACTGAAGGACAGCTTCATCCATCAGGCTGTCAGGAAGCTTAACTCCCTCCCGATTCTGCCCCCCTCTCCCCTCTCTCCTCCACGGTCCTACTGAACTCTGTCACACACACACACACACACACACACACACACACACACACACACACACACACACACACACACACACACACACACACACTCTCTCTCTCTCTCTCTAACTCACTCACTGGCCTGCACCAGTTACCAGTCACTTTGTGGAGCATTGGACTGCCACTACCTCATAAGACTTTGTTGTTACACTATCTCTTACCGTACATTACTAAATCTCCATTTGCACTATTTGCCTGGTTTGCACTCAATGTCATTTACTCATTATATTGTATAGCTTTCTTGTTATATGTAAAAATTGTATTGTATTTATTTATTTAAATTTTACTTTTTAATTATTTTACTTGCATTTTTAATCACTCTTATATTTAAATGTTCATTTGCTATTTTATCTAGGGATTGAGAGTAACGTAGTTTCTATTCTCTGTATGTCCTGTACATGTGGCAGAATTGACAATAAAGCTGACTTTGACTTTGACATCTCCTCCATTCTCATGTTATTTTACATGATTTTGTAATATGTACAAAAAAGCACAAGCGAAAGAAAATTTTCTCTGTGTAACTTGGAACCAACATGATCTCCAGGACAGATGTCAGCTGGTTCAGTGTTATATACAATTACTTCCACTATACAGAGGCAAATCGAGGCAGTGCTGAAAGCTAATGGGGGTCCACCCAGTACCAGCAAGGTGTACCTAATAAAATGTCTAGTAGCCTTCTTAATCTCTGAGGTGTGTCCCATTGTCACAGATGTATAAAATCAAGCACGTAGCCTTCTACGGAGCTTCACTAAACTAAAACAGCGTTTTGTCTCAGTTTTTTTACACTTTCAGTAAAGACGGCACTGAACACGCTAAAATTAAAAAGTGTCAGTGTTCACAAGAACGATGGTGATGCAGCCGCTGTGAAATCTGCGGTAGTGTTGCAGCTGATAAGGAGCAGATATTCTGAATATTACATAAACATCATACTGAATACTGGCAAACTGGCAACAGCCCTCAATATTCACAGTAAAGCACTTTTTTCATCATCATCACTTTACGGGGTATTAGTTGGGGTCCCCAGCAGGCGGCTTGGACACTTGTGTTCATGATTACGATAACTCAGGAACATCTACTAATAATCTCAGATAAGTTCAAATCTCAGTGACCTCGAGGTCAAAGTTAGAGGTCAGGTTTTCTAAAAAGGAAGGAAATCACTTATGTTCAAGCTTACTTGCATGTACCAGGAAGCTGAGGGGCAGCACGACCATGGTGACTGAGATCAAGTATGTGTGTGTTTTATTTATGTTATCAGCTGGAAGAAAATTTCCAAGAGACTTTTAAATAGGGATGATGTAGTTTTGTCATTATTTGTTTTGTACATTTAAAGTGTTTTTCATAGACACACGTATATGATGTTTGTGTATTTCATCATCTTACTGGGGTGATGGTAATAAAGCTCAACATTAGCTTTGTACCAGCTAAATATTCACAAAGTGTCGGACAAACTACGAGGCTACAATCAGGTTGATGTCATCCTGTGCTGATCCTTGTTATGTTTGTAAAATGAAGCTCAACAACAAACATCACTTACTTGATGCTGACAAGTTGAAGGCTTCACTCCACTCTGTTGAAGAATATGAGTCATCTCTGCGTCGACTCTTACACGTGTAGTCTCCACTGCTGGACTCAGAAACATTGAATATCCAGTAATTATTGTGAGTCCACTGTGTGGTCTGCTTGGCTCCTCTCCATCTATACTCCCACTCAGTGGTTTCACCTCCTTCCTGCACCTCACATGTCAGACTGATCGTCTCACCGCTGAATATCTGAGGCCAGCTGGGTCGTCCTTTAACAACAACCTTATTGGAAACTGTTTATTAACAGTTAAGTTACAAACAGAAACATCAGCTCAGCAGAGAAAACTTAACACTGTGTGTCTGAATGTGAATTTCAAACTAAATGACTGAACTCACAGGTTATCTTAATGGTGACATCATCACTTCTATCAGTGTAGTAAACTGGGTTTCCTCTTCTTCCTCTGCAGTGGTAGATTCCTCCTTGAGATACTCTGATTACTCTGTTTTGTTGATCATCTGCTCTGATTTGAACTTCAGTGTTTTGGTCACGTCTGAACCACTCATATTTCCAGCCAGCAGAGCTCCCCACAGAGCAGTTCAGAGTCACACTGCCCCCTACTGGTATGATAGTTGATCCTGGAGTCAGTGTGGCCCTGGGTTTACCTGCTGTTAGGGGGAAAGAGGAAGAAAAGAAGAAAAATGGATAAAAGACCATTTCATTTTTGTGTGAGAAAAGTTTTTTTTAAAAAATTTAATAACAACATCATTTGAAAAAAAAAACCTCTCTATTTCATCAATTGGATGAGTGTTTGAACAGGCATCACAAATTAATCGTTAAAGCATCCCAGCAGTGTTAATACTGGTCTCATCCACTTTCTCCTCTCACACAGCTCTGTAATGCATTTCCATTTATAAACTACTGCTTTCCTTTTTCTGCATCAAGCCTTCCTGCTTGATTCATCAGAAGATTCTCACTAATGTAAGACTCAGATGTCAGACCACACAGAAGCAGATCATCATAGCTGCACAGACAAATCTCTACTGCAGCAGTTTAATTATGAGACTTCTAACTTTTCATTTCTTTAATTCATACCTTCAAACTTTAATATCTTGCTTTTATTTGGTATTAGTTAATCTTCTTTCAACACCATCAGAAGAAATCAAACATTTCACACATCACTGCATTAATAAAACAAACTCATCCATCATTCCTGAGATAAAATGTATAAAAACATGTAATCCATGAAGAAAATCCCTTCAAACAGTTCGGTCCCCTGTGGAGGAAAAAATGTCTGTCGCAGTCTTAAAATGTTGTTTCCACATTAGAGATGTGTTCACATTCACAGCATACAGCAGAAACTATGTTCACATCACTGGGCTCTCTACACCACTTCAGCTGCACAGACGTCACAGAGTCACCATCTCTGTTTCTAGGCTGCCATAATAAACCAGCTCAACAGTGAAAACATTCGATTTCTGCTTGTAGCTCCATCAGTCACCATGACAACATCTCCATCTGAAATATTACAACAAACCTTTTCTCCACCTACTCATCTCTGTTTAACTTCCTACAAGCCTCACTGCTCTTTCTTACACACACAAACTTTACAATGAAATGACGTCAGCTTCTGTTTAGAGTAATTATCAGGAATCAGACCAAATGTCTGTTTGTCCATAATAAACTGGCTCAGGACCTATTAGTGCTTGAAAAGGATCACTCTGAGTATGATGACTGGGGTTGGTGAGGGTGGTAGTGATGACATGGTAATAACAATATTTGGATGTTTTTCTTTAGTCCCATACGTCCAATGGATTTAAAACTGTCTATAATGAGGCTACAATCAGGTTGATGTCATCCTGTGCTGATCCTTGTTATGTTTGTAAAATGAAGCTCAACAACAAACATGACTTACTTGATGCTGACAAGTTGAAGGCTTCACTCCACTCTGTTGAAGAATATGAGTCATCTCTGCGTCGACTCTTACACGTGTAGTCTCCACTGCTGGACTCAGAAACTCTGAATATCCAGTAATTATTGTGAGTCCACTGTGTGGTCTGGTTGGGTCCTCTCCATCTATACTCCCACTCAGTGGTTTCACCTCCTTCCTGCACCTCACATGTCAGACTGATCGTCTCACCGCTGAATATCTGAGGCCAGCTGGGTCGTCCTTTAACAACAACCTTATTGGAAACTGTTTATTAACAGTTAAGATACAAACAGAAACATCAGCTCAGCAGAGAAAACTTAACACTGTGTGTCTGAATGTGAATTTCAAACTAAATGACTGAACTCACAGGTTATCTTAATGGTGACATCATCACTTTTATCAGTGTAGTAAACTGGGTTTCCTCTTCTTCCTCTGCAGTGGTAGATTCCTCCTTGAGATACTCTGATTACTCCGTTTTGTTGATCATCTGTTCTGATTTGAACGTCAGTGTTTTGGTCACGTCTGAACCACTCATATTTCCAGCCAGCAGAGCTCCCCACAGAGCAGGCCAGTGTCACACTGCCCCCTACTGGTATGATAGTTGATCCTGGAGTCAGTGTGGCCCTGGGTTTACCTGCTGTTAGGGGGAAAAGGGGGAAATGCATTATTCATTATGAACTCATACAAATATAGAAAAGGGAAATTTAAAGATTTGGTTTAATGTGGTGAAACTTTCCACCCACATTACTCTTTATCATATTTTTCTATTTATTTTCTCTCTGTGTTCTTTGATTTTCTTCTCGTGTCTTTCTCAACATGTGGATATTGTTTCTGTAACTCTGGTTTAAATCTCTAAATAATCACAGTATAAATGTTTGCCTGACCTGAAAGAGTCACACTGATGTAAACTAACACAGGTCACTGCTGAAGGACACACAATGATGGTTTCACAGCTCTGTGTGGTTTTTGGTTTAAATAACAGAAACATCAGTCACCTTAAACTTTATTAAACTTTTCATGTTTCTTCCTTTTCTTTGTTTTAAAGTTTAGAGTCTGTGAGTATTTTATCACTGTGTGTACTGTGAGTGATGTAACAGGTAAAATCAGTTTCCTGGTTAAAGTTTATGCTTTACAGCAACAGAAACAAGTTTCCATGACAACATTATTTAGTGTACATGTCACTGACGACTTACCCGTCACAGTTAGAGAGACGATGTTACTGGTCTTTGTTTTCTGTGATGTCGTCCTGTGAGCAGAGCAGCTGTATTTACCACTCTGAACTGTAGATGCAAGTTTTAAACTGAGGTCTTTGTTTGTGTTGGAGTTTAAAATTTCTTGACCATCCTCCATGACTTTGTATTCCCAGTCAGTGTGTTTTCCTTCCTTCACCTCACATTTGAAGCTAACAATCTCTCCGATGAAAAAAATTGTCGAGCTGGGTTCAACAGTTAGCACAGCATCTAGAATCCAACACAAACACAACATCATTGATCTGAAACACTTTTATGTACTTTACAAATCAAAATCTGTTCTGACATGTTCATAAACTTATAAATATATTGAGAAATAAAAATAGAAATGGAAAGTGTTTAAGATTGATGCACTAACATTAATATTTACTAAATAAATAAAAGTGCAAACTGTTCAGTCACCTTGAGCGTGTCCGCTGCAGAGGAGCGTACAGAGAACTGCAATAAAGGAAGAAACTTCACACATCATCAAACTGAAGACTCACTCAAACATGGCATCAGTCAAACACACCTGGTGTTACCAGAGGCTGCTGTGATTGGTTTAAATTATATATTTAAGGTAAAATGCATCAAATTATCACTGATGAAGAAACAAACCTTTCTTAGATAAATTAAACCAGCGTCAGTGCACTGAAATCTAATCCAGTCTGCAAACAACCATGTTGAGAACAAAACATGAACTGAAATGCTGCAAATGACTGAAACTCTGTCATTTTACTAAAACATGTTCATCAGTCAATGAATCAAAGGAAGAAGTGATGCACTGACAGAATAGGCCCAGCTCACAGAGGAAAGTGGGTCCCATCCTCACATCCAGCTGTGACAGGTCTGAAAACTTCTACGACTTTGTGTGAAGAGAAAGAAGAAGAAGCACACGAGACGAGAACTGTGAAGAAAACAAAGACTTTAAAACTTCTTCTTTATCTGCTTCCTTCCTTTTATCACACCTTAACAAGCTCTGACTACAGCATGCTTTGACATGTTTGGTGCTGCAGAAACAAATTAGTGAGATTTTTATGAAACTAAGTAATAATTTACTTAGTTGTAGTTGTATCATACACATGTGAGCTGAATAATAAATAGACAACTTGAACAGATTATAAGTCCAAGTGAAGCTTTAAATGTGAAGTACTTTTGTTTTACATCCAGAAACACAACAACAACACAGCTGTCTGCACCTTCACCTGCAGGTCTCATACACACACTGATCACATATATGCACATGTTAAACACTCTTTGTCATAAATCACATTCAGACACAGTATTAAATAAATCTAATTCTCAAAACTGTTTCACTCCTGAAACTAATAATTCATTTGAACCGTGACATGGAGAACAGGCAGAGGCAAGTTTGTGGACACTTTTAAAATATTTAATTTTCTTTTAGTTTCTTTTTACTCTTTAAATTACTAAATTACTAAAATGCAGTCATAAAGTTATAAGTAAGTTTACCCTGGATGGTGAAAGTGGCCTCTATCGACTGTTTTTCTTTGTTAAGTATAGTTAAGAGTTTTGATGTATTAAACATCAAGACCATCAAAACATTTGAAATCCTGGAATAACTGCATAGGAAGTTTTCAAATTAAAGTCTTGGAGCTCGACTGACTTCTTACAGAAACAGCGATGGACATTTTGTTTCCTTTGTCTGCTCCTCGTCTGCTTGTTGTGTTTGCTGGGAGCTTTGACACCAATAATAGTTACTCTCACAGATGCTCCAGCACACAAACACGTCATTCTGATGGGTTCAAACTGCTGTAGAAAAGTGATTAAAACCATTAGCAAGCACAAGAAGAGACATTTAGTATTTTCCTCCTGCCATAGAAATATTAATCAGCTGCTGATAATTTTCAAGGAGCCACGAATCACTGATTATATTCTAAAGGCTGCTGCACAAAGTCACTACATTGCTTCAAAATACAACAAACACGTTTCTATGAAGCTTTGTAAACAGTTAAAAACAGATTGATAGATGATCAGCCCAGAGACGTAACACTTACTCAGAGCAAATGGTCACAGCAGGAGAAAGCACTTCTTCCCACGACAGTGAAATCTTTCACTAAAAATACTTTATTTATCATTTTAACTGACAAACTTCACTAATGTAAAGTCATCACTGCAGAGTCTTTGAACATGAAGTTCAGTTCTGGTCAAATGTTCACTCAAATTCAGGAAGTGAGATGAAGTCCGCCTCCCTCCCTTCTCTTGTCTGTTTCCTTAAAAGTAGCTGTAACTGTTGTATTCAAAGAGATGAAAGCTGTTAACTTTGCCACTCAGTAACCACACAGTGAGCTACTTCCTGAGGCTCATGGGAAATGTTTTTGAGATCGAACAAACTTTGACCGACTTTAAAATGGCAGGTCGTTCAGACTGCAGCAGATAATCGTTCAGTTACAAGCACAGACTGAAACTCACTGAGATGAAACCGAAGAGACACTTTAACTCAAATCCAAAATCCATTTCCTATTTCTTGTAACTGTTGTATAGCTATGACAGGGAGAAACAGCTGAGGTATGCCAGGATTGGTATACAGTTGTAGCAGTAATTCTCTTCATGCTTTCCTTGCAGATGGTGGTTGGGTCATGGGTTCACCCATATGGAAAAGATATATATAAATCTTATAAAGTTTTTATCTGTCTTGTATGAAACTTGTATGAAAAGCATACAAGAGTGAAAACACATATAAGATCCCTTGAAAAATTATATAATGAAACTTGTATGTTTTGGATACTTACTAAAAAAAATATATGAAAGTAATGAGAAAGTGGCCACTTTCATGAGTAAATCATATATGTTTTTACTATTTCTTTTCCATATGGGCATAATGGAGGGTCACATTTCATGTTGATAGAATTTGTTTTTATGCTGAGTTTGGTGTTTTTGTTTGTTTGTACTGCAGTTTGCTCACTAACAGGAGACTCCCAGTGCCTTAGCAGTGACTTGTTGGCTTTCTGTACTGTTTTATTATTTGCCCCTTTTTAATGGTGACTCATTGTGAGCATGTTGCTGCAGGTATTCTGAAGATAGGTGTGCACGTGTGTGAAATTCAACAGAACGCTCTGCTGTGCTGCTTTCATGTATAAGAGATTATGCCTCAGAAAAAAACAATAGGTTTAAATCTTTATTTGAACATTGTGAACACAACAAACACTAATAAACAACAAAACAAAACAATGAACCAACAGAATAGGAGTACAGATAACTTTAACTGTCATGAAATATAAGATCAGGTTTTCCCTGAGACAGTTCTAATTATGAGGTGATAAATGCCGGTTTTCAGGAAACATGTTCAACAAACTCAACGGCAAATCTGAGTTTTCAAGTCCCAAACAGCTGATCAGACGAAGTTCAACTGAGTGTACTCTGAGTTAAGTGTAGGGCTGTTCGATATAATGATATACATCGGATGATATGAAAACGTCTATGGTTTCATATCACGCTATCGCTTGTTTTGTAAAATAAACTGTTTATGATCAGTTTTTTTCATCATTTTGAAGCCACTGTTTTTACGCGTTGGCGTTAGCAACAATGACGGTAAACCCAGCGTGTGGCTCCGCCATCCGCTTGTTTATTTCCCACATAAACCTTTCACAATAAAACTGAAGATCCTGTTGAGATTTTTCAAAATGAACTGAAATGATGAGAAACAGAAAGATCAGTCAGAACAAATCCAGGACCTTATTTCTAAACGAGGCATGTAGCCTGGTTATGAAAAGTCTGACACGGACCAGAAAACTGTACCATGCAAATTATGCAGGAAACCGGTTCCCACCTCAGACTCAAACATGGAAAAGCTTGTCAACTACCAATGCAAGAATCATGTGAAAGAGTATGGAGAGAGTTTACAAATGAGAAGCAAAAAGAGCCAGGTGCTCAAAACAGGGTTCAGACACCTATCTCAGGGTCAAATTCAAGCACTTTTTAAACACTTTCAAGGTCCTTTTTCAAGCTTTTCCAACCCCCCCACCGCCACTGCCCAAAAAAACCAAGAATGTGTGTTTCAATTCGCATCACCTCAATAAGACCATGTGAAAATTAAAACAAATCATCCTAGGTGATCTTAAACACCTTTGTTCCCCTTTTGTTAAGACATAGAAAAACGCACCACACAAAAATACTGCGAAAGGAAACGGTCGCCTTATATACATAGTGTATAAACTCAAAATGCACATTTGACTTAAAAATGAAGATGTGAAAACGTGAACAAATCAACTTGTTAGAGATATTCTTCTCCTGTTGAAAAAAAAACCCAAAAAAGAAATAAATAAGTCTTCTCATCAGATATTGATGCTTCTTTCCTGTGTGACAGAAAATAGGAGACAGATGTTTGTTTGTTTGTTTTCTAAGTTAATTGCCAATAAAACTGTTTTATTGCTGAAGTCCTAAATGATCACTTTTAAAGTGTTTGTGCCAATAACATCATGTACAGTCAGACAGGCATGGACAACAGCACTGACTGAGAGGCTTTGAACAGATCACATAGTTCAATTCAACATATAAGACTTTAAGAATGCACAAGCATCTACTTAAAATCTATTGAATTTATCATCTGTGATGTTATTATGTATAATTCCAATGTATTTTGTTCATCTCCCTTAAATAAACAGGCAGCCTAAAGTATGAAATATTCATATACAAATACACAAATGTGTGAACTGTCTCTGTGGCTGATTGTGCCCCACAGGCCTCAGTGTGAGCTTGAAGACATTTATAATGTTTAAGTCGTTTAATGTGTCGGTGCTGACGATAAACACATTTTGAATGAAAGCCGGGGAACTTTGGTAGCACAGAAACAAGTGGCTATTCTTTGTGACCATATGGATCAGTCATATTACCATTATTTCACCCAAAGGCATCAAGTTAATACTCAAAAAGCTGCAGCAATACACACAAATATAAACAGTACTTGGTGACAACTTTGCTTTTAGCCTTTAACTCTCTGGGGTCCAGGGTTTAATTGGCCATTTCTGACTACTTTTGATTTGGCCTCTATATTTCACCTTTAAAAACGGTTTATCTTGCCAATCTGTTATTTACTCATTTTGACATATTGTATCAGCACAATTTATCTAAATTCAGACAAAATTGAAAACATGAGTAGAAAGTGATATTTTTGACTGTAAAAACCACAAGCATGTTTAACGAATGATTTTCATAACTTGAAATGCAAATAGAAATTGTACATTTTTAAAAAATATGCACAAGTTTTGCAAACAAAGTTTTATGGTTTACCTAAAAGTGCAGCCAAGGCTCAGATGTTTTTTATATAACCATTTCAAACTATTTACAGAACAAAACGGTGCTCTGCATCAAATAAGAAGGCACACAAATTATTTATGCAACTCCAAAAAATAGTTTGTGTCCACTCTAACACAGATGAGAACAGCACAGGGATAAACCTGCAGGTCTGACAGCAGGTGTGTCACTCGGCGTTGGCACTGCAATCTGCCTTTGGTGGCTTTAAGGCAGCAACTGTAGGGTTGCCAACCGTCCCTTAAAAAATGGAATCGTCCTGTATTTAGAAACAAAAGTACACGTCCCGTGTACTTTTTTAGGGTACATGGGACTAAAAGTGTGTCCCTTATTAGCTCAATAAGTCCCGTATTGAGCTAATAAGGGACGCACTTTGTCCCGTAATACAGTGAGAATCAAAAGTAGTCTATAAATGTTTATGGAATTAACGCTTTGTTTGAAAACATAATTCCCAGCCCCTCTCCTGCTTTGTGACCAATGAGCTGACAGCACACTTATGACAATTCGAGTATGACAATTCAGACCGCTTATCTCATTGGTCGAGGAAAGGTCGCTTGCGGAGAAAATACCGGAAGACAACAGATGACCACAACAAGAAGCATGGCCAACAGGGAAACAAACGCCGACACTGCGGTGCAAGTCTCGGACGACAGTAAACCTAAAGCTGGGCAGACACTGTGCGATTTTTTCAGTCACGTTATTCAGCTCCTGCTCAAACTGCACGATTGACTCGCAGGGGTTAGAAGTTGGTAGGTCACGATGCAGGTCTCACACTATACCGCCCGATGCTCTGATGCGACCTGAGTGCTCACACTGTGCCTCCATAAAATGAAGGTTATAACAGAAAATCTGTCGCTATCTCTCTCTGTCTTTCACTCACACAGACACACCACCACCATCAACTTTGCTAAATTGCTAATGAAAAACATTGATCAGGCAGCTGTGATTGACCAGCAGTGTAAATTCAACTATTTTCACGGTTGTTGTGGTCGTGATTAGGGATGGGTATCGTTTAGGTTTTATCCGATACCGGTGCCAAACCGGTACTTTTGAAACGGTGCCGGTGCTTAAACGGTGCTCAAACCGGTGCTTAAAGAATGGAGAACACAAAATTGGTCCAAAAACCTCTCATGTTCAGCTGTTTTTTTGTAAAAAGATAACAATGTTAGCCTTTTCTGCAGCTATGGGGCATATATGGTATCACTCTCGGCTGGAAGCAGTGCTTAAACAATGGGAAAAAAACAATCTTTGTCCAAAAACCTCTCATGTTTAGCTGTTTCCCTCTTTTTCTTTGGTCATTTTAGCCTTTTTAGCCAGGGTGAAGGGAGTATCTGCCATCAAACAAGAAGACAGCCGCATGTAGCTATGATGATGTTTGCTAGTTCACCTTACATGCATTAATGTAATAACGTGGTTAGCCTACTCAATGTAAATTACACACGAACAACATTAAGCTACTCACGCAGAGAAGAACGGCTGCTGCTGCCATCATCATCCGTCATCATTTCTGCTACACTGGCAGGGCTAGGGGCCAGGACTCCCCTCTTCGGGTTTTTGGGGGATGCTGCTAACTCTGGGTCCGATAACAGGCAACCCACACGCAGTAGATGCGCTCGGTGTGAGGTCTCGCAGCAAGCTATCAAATACGGCGCATTTCTCGGCTTTTAAAAAAAACACTATGCATCGCCAGGTGTTTCATCGGATTTGAGGTGTTACCTCCTTTGACAGTATCACAGTATCAGCTTAAAGCACTTGTTGCAGGCTGCTGAGTTTTCATATTTTGCTGTGAAGTACAGCCAGACTTTAACCGCTTCGCCTTGGGCATTTTTAATCTGTAGCTCTGCTCTAAAAGAACGTATGTACCTGGACCCGCCTACTATCCTCGGAAACGTAAAATGATTGGCTAGAATCTAAAGTGTATCACAGCTCAGGAAAAAAAAGCACCGAAATAAAGCACCGAAATGTGCGCTGCTTTTCGGTCTGGTTACTACCGTTTATGTCAGAACCAGTGCCATCATGGCACCGGATACCGGTACCCATCCCTAGTCGTGATAATTTTGTGAGGCCACATCGAAAAGGCTCGGATGAGCTTTCCAAAGTTCTACAAGTTGTGCCTCCATCGCTTGTGTCCAGATCACACGCCGCACAGCCGTGCTGCTCCATCTTTTTCACCGACGTTTACGTGTTTGCAGTGTGAGCAGTGTGAGCGGCTGCGGTGACACCCTCATGAGCGATTGATGATCGGGAGCTGGTCGTGACGTGTTAATCGCTTCTCGTTACCCCACGTATACTACACGACGCACGATGAAGGCCAAAATCGGGCTGATCACCAAATCGGTCGCATGACTCAAAAATCGGCTCAAAATGGGCCAAAAATCGCACAGTGTGAGCCCAGCATTAGAGCAGCAATGTTTGTTGCTCAGAGAAAGAAAAAAAAGCCTGCAAAAGGAGGAATGGGAAAAGGAAAACACCTGGCTGGAAAAGTGCACGATAACACCTTTAAAGCACACTGCACTGTGTGCCGGCGCACTTTTCCCATAGGCATGCTTCTAATGGTGCTTCTAATCTTCTAATCTAGTGGTGGGCACATGAAGAACATGAGGGGCGTGAAAGCTCGAGGAACCCTTAACCAATTTCTTGTCCACCAGGCCACGGCAGAAGCAGATATGGTATGTAAACACTGGTTTGTTTTTTTTAAACCCTCTGGTTAAGGTTAATATGGGCATGTGCAGTGAATATCAGCGCTATGTGGCCAGAAGTGTGATAATATAATTTATTTTGTGTAATAAACAACTGCAAGGATAGCTGATTACAACAAATAGATCACTAATACATAAAAGTAGATGAATAATGATGATGAGTTAAGATGAGTAATCATGGGAACAAGTGGGTTTACAAACAGGAGCAGCTGATTAGCATTAGAAAAGCTGAAATAAAACCTCAACTGAAGCCAGTTGTACTAAATGCACTATATGTGCACTGTTACAAGAATATTTTTGTTCTATTGCTTTCTATTAATTTATATAATCTTAAGTTAAGCAGGACAGAGTTCTTTTAAAGAAAGATTTACTTATATTCTCAAAAGTTAAGCATGACAGGCTTCTGTTTAAGAGAGAGTCCTGTTTTACTGTGTTAATGTTGTCATTTTGAGCTAAAAATAAATGGCTAAATGATCATTTGTTTCCCATATGGTCATATCACAAAGAATATGCATCTACTTTAATCAAATTAAAGTCAAATGGTTAAAAAATAATTTCACACACAAAAAAAGAGCTACCGCACTAGGAAGGGTGAAGACAACTGGGTTGCCCGGCCCTGGCCACGAGGTGTCCCTTATTTATTTTTCAGGGAGTTGGCAACCCTAAGCAACTGTGATGTTCACTAGTAGAACTGACAAAAACAACAAAACAACGACTATACTACACACTAACTACCAGTTATGGGAATAACGGCGTTAATTTTTTCAGTAACGAGTAATCTAACTAATTACTATTCCTATCGTTACAACGCCGTTACAGTTACTAACAAGAAAATGCGGCCTGTTACTATTTTTCAACAAACAGACGGTTGAAGCTGTGTTCAGCTTACCGCATCTTATATCAGTTGCACGGAAGTAGCTGTAAGTAATCTGGACAGTACAGCTGTAATCACGATCACTGTCTAGCACAACACCTGGAGCTAAGGGTGCAAAACAATCGCATGAGTGCTGCTGTTTGACTGAGGAAGAATAAAGTGGTTGTGGTAAGCCAATCACATGACCACTTAAAGACAAAGCAACAAGGTGATAAATACCAGTTTTTAAATTGTGTTGATAGGCCACGTAAACCAGAGTCATGATAAACAATATATACACGGTGTTTCGTCACGTTAGCGCTAGCAAGCACTCTCTGCTTATGAGCAAAAAAACCAAACAAACAAAAGAACCGGGGACGTTTTAGGAGTGACGACGAGAGAGAGAGAGAGTTTTGAGATGTGAGAGATTTATGATGTTTAGCGTGTTTGGAGTGTGTAGTTAATGTGTTGTCTTGTGTAGTTAGTGTGTAGTGTTGTGTGCCAGAACAATGAGGCGACTGCTGTCTCCAGGTAGAAACAGGAGTGATACACCTGCTGCTGTCAGACCTGCAGGTATCAGGCTGTGATGTTCTCCTTTATAGTGGACAGAAATTATTGTTTTGGAGTTGCACAAATAATTTGTGTGGCATTGAATGAAGAACAGCTGATTGTTCTGTAAATAGTTTGAAATGGTTATTTAAAAAAAATCAAGGTAAAAGGTAAATGGCTGCAAATAACTTTGTTTGCAAAACTTGTGCAAAATTGACAATTTATATTTGCAAGTTATGAAATATGATTCAATAAACATGTTTGTGGTTGTTACAGTAAAAAATATAACTTTCTACTAGGATTTTATGTTTTTTGTCTGATTTTAGATCAATTGTGTTAATACAGTATGTCAAAATGAAAACATAACTGTAAATTCAGACACGTGAGATTGTGCTGAAAAGGATGATACCAAACAAGGCAAAGTAAATAGTTTTTAAAGGTAAAATGTGGAGGAAACATCAAAAGTAGTTAAAAATAGTTAAAAAAAAATTTCGCTTCTACATTTTGTGATTCATTTTATTTTATTTTTTTTATCTGATACGAAAACTATTCAGTCAGATAGTTATTTGTGGTGAATGAAATATAGTTACTTTCAAGCACTTTTAAGCACCACATCTGAAATTCAAGCAGTTTTCAAACCTTGAAAAGACAACATTAAAATTCAAGCATTCTCAAGGATTTCAAGCACTCGTACAAACCCTGACAAAATAAACCTTAGACTCAAACGTTAGAACAGGCCTTTACCTTTTCTTTTTTCTTTCTTTAAAGCCACCTACTATCTGTCACATTGTAAAATCATAAAGTTGTCCAAAAAAAAAAAAAAAGAACAGGCTTTTCTCAGCAGCACGCTATGTAGCAAATATTAAAAAAAGGAAAATAGAGGCCGTTACAAATTATATCTGAATTTATAGTTTAATTCATCTGTCAAAACACTCAGCATAAGGTACACAATGCCCAGCTGAAAACACACGAGTTGCCCAAGATTCACATAATTTATAGTAAATGTAAATTTTTTGTGATATATATCGTTGTCGGGACGATAAATCTCTTATATGGGTATCTGAGATTTTGGTCACATCGCACAGCCCTAGTTAAGTGTGTGGTTGAGTAAAGAAAGGAGCCAACATGATATCGGAGCCTTCATTTTAATCCAATGAACAGAAGAACACAGTGCTGACAATTTTGAAAAAAAAAAAAAAAAAAAAATAGGGGGTAAGTCACAGCCGTCCCACATTTTCTAAGCATGAAACTTTAACCAGTATGAATTCTCATCATGTGCTTCTTTAAGTTTGCGCTCTGATTGAACTTTTTTCCACAGCTGTTACAGCAATATGGTTTCTCACCTGTGTGGATTACTAAGTGACGGTCCAGTGCCGTTTTATCTGCAAATGGTTTCTCACAGTTTAAACAAACATACGGCTTCTCACCTGTGTGACATCTTATATGACGCTCCAGTGCTGCTTTCAAGAGAAAACCTTTCCCACAGGCGCTACAAGAATACCTCTTCTCCCCTGTGTGACGTCTTATGTGAGTTTTCAATCCTGTTTTCTGATTGAATCGTTTCCCACAGATGCTACAAGAATATGGTTTCTCACCCGTGTGAAGTCTCATATGTGTAGGCATGTAGGCTTTAGAGTGCATTTTTTTTCCACAGATGCTACAAGAATACATCTTCTGACCTAGATAACTTGTTAAATGATGATCCAATGCAGATTTCTGATCAAATCTTTTCCCACACGTGCTACAAGAATACATTTTCTCACTTGCGTGAATTTCTAAATGTGCAGCGAGGCAGGATATAAACTCGAAAGTTTTGCCACAAGTTTCACATTTTAGGGACATTTTCCTTTCAGTTTTACGTTGGCTCTCTTTGCCTCCTCTTTTACTGTGACGTCTCTTTCTGTAACGTCTCCTTTTCTTCAGCTCTTCATTTCTAGTTGATCCTGAGTCCACATGCTGGCTTTCTTCATGATCTCGGCTCTCTGGTTCAGGAGAGCTGTGAGAAAGGAGCTGCTCACTGTTTGGTTCTGGCTCACTGTGGGAACTTTCCTCATAAGATTGAGTCACCATGAAGGTATCAGCCTCCTGCTTCAGTCCAAGTTGCTCTTCCTCCTGACTGCTGCAATGTCCCTCCTGTTCCTCCTTAATCTGTGGAGGCTCTGGGTCCTCCTCGTCCAGGCTGGAGTTTCTCTCTTGGGTACAGACTTGCTGGTCTGCAAGAACCTCCTCCTCACAGACATCCTCCTGTAGGAAGTCTGAGAGGAAAAACAAACTTTTGAGGAAATATATTATAAGATAATGCAGGAAGGTATACATACACACAACAGTGATAAAGAAAACAAAAAACAAAGGCACAAGTAAGATTGACACTGTCAAAGAGAGTACAAAAACAATGCTCGGTTTTCCATCTAGCTTCACCTTCCAGACCTCCTGCCTCCATCATCCCTGGATCACCCAGGATGGACTCACTGCTCTCGCTCATGCCATCAGGATATTCACCCGGACCTCTCTGACCACAGTTTTAAATGTTCAACTTTTTTTTTTTTTAAACTGCTGTCCAACATTAATTTGTAAATGATTTACTAGCAATCTTGTCAAAACAAAGTTCTTTACTTGGAGCACAGTTCTACAAGAAAGGCAGTGGGGAGAGGGGACACTTGGGCAGTACATTTATCACGGCATATAATGTCCGTATCAGAGCACTGGCTATGAATTTCAGACGGATCAGGCCTTAACTTAGCAAAAAAGTTATCAATTGTTCTTTTCATCTTTTCTCATTACCCACAGCTACATCCACTTCTGTTAGGCCTAGGCTACTCACTAGGGCTGTGTATCGTCACTGATTTCTATAATCCATTTCTTTCATTTCTGATCATGTGAGACTTCGTCAGAGGTGTGAGCATCACAGCAGATGCCTTTGAGTCAAAGTAACTGAGAATAAAACACAGAAAAACATGAAGATTTTCCTGACCTGGCTTTTTATAGGCGATAACCGCCTGAAAAATATTCTGCAGTAGATCAAAAACTGAAGAAAACCATTAATCAACATACAGTGGGGCAAAAAAGTATTTAGTCAGCCACCGATTGTGCAAGTTCCCCCACCTAAAATGATGACAGAGGTCAGTAATTTGCACCAGAGGTACACTTCAGCTGTGAGAGACAGAATGTGAAAAAAAAAAAATCCATGAATCCACATGGTAGGATTTGTAAAGAATTTATTCGTAAATCAGGGTGGAAAATAAGTATTGATATCATGATAATGTTTATTAAATGTGAAATGTAGTTTTGATCTTTTGCTACTGGTTCAGTCAGAAACCTGCAGCAAACAAACAAACAAAGACAAATACGTAAACACGGAGACGCAGAATGTCGGCGTGCCCATGTATGTCATGTCGGATGAGAAAGCCGACATCTCACTGATTCTGATGTGTACGTGGGTCTGCGCTCTGTGTTTAAGTCTTTGTGCAGAATCAGGGCACCTGCTTTCATTCACTGATTCAGCTGTTTGGTTTAACCAGCTTTAACCTGAGATTGTGCCGTTTTTGGCTAAAAACATTTATACTCGATTCAGGATTTAGTTAATCGATACGCTTTTATTCACTTTCAAACACAGACGTGAAGGGCTACAGGAATATCTGGACCACGGCCAATGGGAGAGGTCCCACGGTTTAGACCACGATATGGGCATAAGGTGTGTCTGTTGTTGACCACACAGAGACTTTCACAGTTGCTGAGACTTTTTTTCTTTTGTACTGAACAGCTGGTTGCACTGGTGCGACCGAATTTTTTTAAGTCACACCACTGAGAAATTTGGTCGCACTCTAGAGCCCTGGTTTTACATACCTATTCTGTGTAACTTTATCACAGGTTTGCAGATGGTCTCCATCAGTGTGAGTCGCTCTTCATCAGTCCAGACGATAATGCCTTCAGCCTCCTGCTTCAGTCCAAGCTGCTCTCCCTCCTGAATGCTGCAGAGCTCCTCCTGTTCCTCTTTAATCTGTGGAGGCTCTGGGTCCTCCTGGTCCAGACTGGAGTTCATCTCCTGGTTACAGACCTGCTGCTCATCCAGACCCTCCTCTTCCTCACAGTCATGATGATGTGGGAGGTCTTGAGGTACAAAGAAACAAAAGACCAATAACCAATAATGTAATGATACAAAAACACATAAAGACACATGTTTAATATCAAAACCTGAATAAAAGGTGATCATTTACACATGTGCATTGCTATAGGCTGTGTCCCATCATGTTTTAAACAAGCTATAGTTCAGCCTCTTCTTAAAAACACAATCTGGACCCAACTGTTCTGACCGATTACAGGCGAATTTAGAAGCTTCCCTTTCTTTCAAAAGTTCTGGAGAAAGTAGTCCATTTACAGCTGCAGGCCCACCTTGATCTTAAAGTGATCTCTGGAAAGTTTCAAACAGGTTTTAAATAACTGCACAATAACTGCTTTTAAGGGTTTTAAATACATTCTTTTAACTCTGGACTCGGGCAGCCCTGCTGCCCTCTTGTTGTTGGACCTGACAGAAGCTTTTAACACAGTTGAACATGATATCGTGTTATCCTGGAATCATATGCTGGCTAAAAGGGTCTGCTCTTCAGTGGTTTTGGCCCTACTTATCTGGAAGCCCTTTTTATGTCAACATGGACCCTTACAGCTCCAAAATAGTCCCTCTTAATTATAATGTACCTCATAGTGATGGGTCGTTCGCGAACGAAATGGCTCTTAGAGCCGGCTCTTTGAAGTGAACGACGCGAGCCGGCTCCTTATCGCGAGCCGTCACGCGTTTTTTTTTTTCCCCTCTTTTCTTTCTCTCAACCTCTCTCTCGCACTTTTTTCCGCTTCACTCTGCACGCGAGTCTTGTGCTTTATGCTGGGCAGAGGGGGGAGGGGCGGTAGTTACACTAAGTAGCACAGGAACGGATCCAGAGGGAGAGAGAGCCAGGGACAACAACGTCACATACATAAGGTATAGTAATCATCCACAACTATTTTCGGTTGCAGATGATAAAGGATTCAGAAAGTTTATTCATGCAGGTCCATATGACAGAGAATATGCATGTTCTGTTTGTTGTCATATTATAATTTATATTTAATTGTGTTGTGTTTTGCAGTGTTTTGTGTTGTTTCACTTTAAATTTGTAAAAGGAAAAAGCGGAAAATTTAAATAATTAAAAGTTGAAATGTGAACAGTTGATTTTTGTATTATATGATTTATTTATTACATTTTTTGTGGAGTGAATAAATAAAAGTATATTTACGGTGGTCCCTAGAGACAAAGTACGTACAAACTCCAAAACACGTAAAAACTCAGAAGCACATAAAAACTCAAAACACGTACAAAAGACAACAGAAGTGCTCCAGGATGCTGGGCGCAGTGTGGAGCTTTTGTTATCTTGTGGCTACACAAGCCAGCAAGTACCAACGACCAGATTTGGTGTGTGGTAGTAACAGATAAATGAACTTTTTTTAAAATTATTTGAATATATATGAGTGCCTGTGTATAAATACACAAACAATACACACATGCTTTCAATTGTGTAATTTAAGTGATCTAGTAGCTCTGCTTTGGAAGTTCAGTTCATGCTAGAAATGTGTTTTATATTTATATATAAACATATATAAATAAAACCACTTTTTTTACGTTAGTAATTCCTTTTGTGCACAATTTCATATTATTGTTAATAATAAATTAATTAAAGCAACAAAACAACCTGAAGAGCTGGTTCGGAGCCGAAAGAGCCGGATCTCTAAAAAGAGCCGGAAATCCCATCACTAGTACCTCAAAGCTCTATTTTTGGTCCTGCCTTGTTTGCACTGTATATGTTGCCACTGGGGTCTATTTTCTTCCTCCCTGGGACGTCTGCAAGTTGTTCAAAATGCTGCACCAAGGCTTCTGACCAAATCCACTAAGTATTCACATGTGACAGTGTTGCTAATACAGCAGCACTGGCTCCCAATTCAATTAAGAATCAATTTTAAGATTCTGGTTCTGACTTTTAGAGCTCTTCGTGGACAAGCACCAGCTTACATTATTGAACTTCTACAGCCTTTTGTCCCTAGCACAGGGGTGGGCAACTCCAGGCCTCGAGGGCCGGCATCCCTGCAGGTTTTAGATGTGTCCTTGAACCAGCACAGCTGATTTAAATGGCTAAATTAGCTCCTCAACATGTTCTGAAGTTCCCCAGAGGCCTGGTAACGAACTAATCATGCGATTCAGGTGTGTTGACCCAAGGTGAGATCTGAAACCTGCAGGACACTGGCCCTCAGGGCCTGGAATTGCCCACCCCTGTCCTAGCAGGGGCCATATGTTTAGGGCCTGCTTGTTATACAACATGCAAGGCTAAGAACTAAGGGAGACAGAGGTTTTGCCAGTGTGGCCACAGACTGTGGAACTCTCTCCCTCTGAGCTTAAGATCTGTGGAGTCAGTAGTCTCTTTTTTAAAAACTAAAAACACATTTTAGAATTGCTATTGGTTAATTTAGTCTGTTTTGTTTTATGCCTTGTTATTTAAGACAAAAGCACTTTGATCTTTTGTCTACTTGAAAGGTGCTATATACACAAAATTCTTTGAAAGTCATTTTTTCAAATGGCTTGAAGATTTATCTGCCTATCTGCAGAGGAGCTCGAGAAACTTCCAGTATAACTTAAATCTCACGTGTGGGAGCATTTATAATATACTTACATAAAGCTACTTGACACAACTGTTATGATTTGGCGCTGTATAAATAAAACTGGATGAAGGCAACACAGCCTGTTAAGAATGTCTGAGCCTATCACCTTTAATAACAGATGCCATTAAAACAGTTTTCCATTCAAAATAGAGATTTTTCTTTTCCTCTGAATTCATCACCAAAGTAACAGCGTCCTGCTCTCAGCTAACATCGGCTTAGAGACATCGTGGAACAACATGTCCATAAGATAAGATAACCTTTATTAGTCCCACACGTGGGAAATTTGTTTTGTCACAGCAGGAAGTGGACAGTGCAAAAGTTATGACGCAAAAATTAGAATACAATAAGAGTCTAATTACTAATACGTTAGTTATAAAAAAAATTACGAGAAAAAAGATAAGAAAGAAAGAAACTCAGAATGAGCAGAGCTGCTGTAACATACCTATGATGTGTGAGTTTCTGTCGGGTTTCCGGCTGATATCCAGCAGTCTGTGCTGACGGTTGATCTCCTCCTCATACTGGACGATGGTTTTTTGAACCTCTGAAAAGATTTCTTCACAAACAGCAGTTAGTCTCTCCCTGATGAACTCTCTCAGATACTGAGCTGAACTCATTGCTGCTTCAACTCAGGCTGAGCGGATCGATACAAGCATCGATAGGTTGTGCCATCAGATCCACACTTGCGTTGCAGTCTCTTCTGTGTCGAGGGTTCTAAATGTGAGCCGACTAACCCGAAACCAGGAAGATTTTTGTGAAGAGCTCTTGTGGCGCTTGTTGATGACGTCGTCCCGATTCCCCAAACGGAAGCTGCGTTCATGTCCCAGTGTAAAACTGGGACTTGTGACCTTCCTCCGTATACCTGCTTTTATCCAAATAAAATGGATCGTGTTTTTAAACAAACTTGTTGAACTTGAAGAGTTTTCTTCTTCTTCGGCCATGTTCTCTTAATAATGCACACACTTGGTGGTTGATTACTTTTCCCGTTTCTTTTATTGTTAGTAACACAGGAGGGAAAACCATACATTACTTCAGCAGTTCGCGCTTTGGAACAACAGGAACAGGAAGTGATCTATAATCACCAAAATAAAATCCTTTTCAAAATAAAATGACAATCAGAAAACTTCTTTCACAACATAAAATAAATTAATATATTTAGGCAAGGCAAGGCAAGTTTATTTGTATAGCACAATTCAACAACAAGGTGATTCAAAGTGCTTTACAGAGACATTAGAAACAAAAACAAATAAAAAGCATGATTTAAAATTGATTAAAACAAGCAAACAAACAAACCAACTGAACACACACATTTCACACCTGTTCGCGCGATCTGAACCCTTATCGTAAGGGGAGCTACCAGTCCTTCTGTGGACGAGCTACTTTCTATTTTAAATTCCCTGAATTTAAAATACTCTCTAGACCCAGTCTAGACCCAGTTGGGGAGCTACCCAAAGCTCTAAACCCACTTAACAAACAAACAAACAAACAAAACAGTATATAAAATCAAAACAGATAAAATCAGAAATAGATAAGATCAGTAGTTAGTGTAAGTTTTGAAATTTAAGCTTAACAAACAAACAAAACAGTATATAAAATCAAAACAGATAAAATCAGAAATAGATAAGATCAGTGGTTAGTGTAAGTTTTGAAATTTAAGCTTAAAAGTGTGGATTTGGTGCTTTATTCAAATGCAGCTGAGAATAGGTGAGTCTTCAACCTGGATTTAAATAAACTGAGTGTTTCAGCTGATCTGAGGCTTTCTGGGAGTTTGTTCCAGATATAAGGAGCATAAAAGCTGAATGCAGCTTCTCCGTGTCTGGTTCTGACTCTGGGAACTGATAAAAGACCGGATCCAGATGACCTGAGGGATCTGGAAGGTTCATACTGGGTCAGGAGGTCACTGATGTATTTTGGTCCTAAACCATTCAGAGCTTTATAGGCCAGCATCAGAACTTTAAAGTCTATCCTCTGACGGACAGGCAGCCAGTGTAAAGACCTCAGAGCTGGACTGATGTGGTCCACTTTTTTGGTCTTAGTGAGGACTCGAGCAGCAGAGTTCTGAATGAGCTGTAGTTGTCTGACTGATTTTTTAGGTAGACCTGTAAAGATGCTGTTACAGTAATCAAGCCTACTAAAGATGAATGCATGGACTAGTTTTTCCAGGTCCTGTTGAGACATCAGATCTTTTATCCTTGAAATATTCTTGAGGTGATAGTAAGCTGATTTTGTTATTGTCTTAATGTGTTTTTTTTCTAAGTTTAGTCATTTAGTCATGAGAACACAAATCTAACACCCCCCCTTGTTCTCATGCTGTTAACCCATAGCATCTTATGCGTTTCCAAAGAACCATTTTTGAAACCCTCTGAGTCTCACTCTTGTAACTGGTTTTGTTAGTATGTCTGCAGCCATTTCTTCTGATGGACAGTGTTCAATGCAGATTTTCCTTTCATTTACTGCTTCACGAATGAAGTGATATTTCACATCAATATGCTTTGACCTCTGTCTGTTCACTGGGTTTTTACTCAACGCAATGGCCCCTTGGTTGTCCCCAAACAGTTTAGTACATGTGTACCTTTTTCTGTCCATGCCGTTTAACAGTTGGGTTAAGTACATGCTTTCCTGAGTAGTGGTTGCAAGACCAATGTATTCAGCTTCACATGTTGAGAGTGCCACTGTAGGCTGTTTCTTTGTTTTCCAAGATATTACTGGTCCCTCTTTAGTAAGTGCAAAACAGTAGCCTGTTGTACTGCGTCTGTCTTTTACAGAGGATGCCCAGTCAGAGTCACTGTAAGCAATTAGATCTAGATCCTCACTGCTTTTCTTAAAGATCAGTTCAAAGTCATTTGTGCCTTTTAGGTATCTGAGGACTTGTTTTGCCATTACTAAGTCCTCTCTCGTGGGTTGAGCTAGTGTTTGAGATAGTCTGCTAACAACCCAACTTATATCTGGTCTCGTACATGTCATGGCATATATCAAACTGCCCACTATTTCTCTGTACTCTCTTGAGTTAACAGTCTCATTTGCATCACTTCCTCCACATGTAGTAGTGTCCGTTTTTAGTTCACACGGTGTGGATCTGGGTTTGCATTCAGACATCCCAAAGCGTTCCAACATTCTTTGAATGTACCTCTTCTGATTCATCCTGATTTCACTCTCTTTTTGTATAAACTGTATCCCAAGAAAACTAGATATTTTCCCCAGGTCTTTCATGTTAAACTTTGACCTCATTGTTTCTTTGAATGTGTTTAACAAGTTAGTATTGCTAGCCGCAATGATCAAGTAATCTACCCAGATGATAACCAGTAGGGTTTCATGTCCAATGTCCTTTCTGTATACACAGTGATCAGAAAGGTTTCTTTCAAAGTCATTTTGTTCAAGGTAGTCATTCAAGAGTTTGTACCAGTTTCTACCTGATTGTTTTAACCCGTAAAGGGATTTCTTTAATTTGTACACCAAGTTTTCTCCTGACTCTGTTTGCTCAAAACCTTCTGGTTGTTCCATGTATATTTCTTCCTCAATGGGAGCATGCAAATATGCAGTTTTAACATCCATTTGGTGGATAATAAGATCATTCTGGACTGCTATTTGCATTAGTGTTCGCACAGATGTCATGTTTGCTGTTGGTGCAAATGTCTCTTGGTAATCTATTCCTTGTGTCTGGTTGTAACCTTTTGCTACAAACCTGGCTTTGAATATTTGTCCTCTTTTTCTAGTAAAAGGCACCTCCCCATTTCAAAGAGAGTTCTCCATTGCCTCTCAGTTGTGCCATTCTGATGGGGAGAATATGGCGCAGATGTCTCATGCTTTATACACTTTTCCCTTAAAAGAGACTGGAAGGAACTGCTTGTGAACTCTGTGCCATTATCCGATCTAATGCACTTAACACTGCCGTATGGTGCACAGTCAGCTAGAAACTTTGCTGTGGCCTCTGTGGTGTCACTTTTCTGTTTTAGAAAGTAAACTGACACTGCCCCTGAAAAATCATCCGTAAATAATATAGCGTATTTATGACCACTTTGGCCACTTGGTTCAATGGGGCCGGCTAGATCAGTATGCACCAACTGTAATGGCTCACTCGCTTTTGGGTCGCTTTGTCTGTTTCTGTTGTTAGTGAATTTCCCTTCTGTGCACACATTACAATCTAGCATCCCACTGCCTGTGATTTTCATGCCATCTACAACATCGGGTAGCTTTAACACATCACTAACATTACAATGTCCTAAAATTTCGTGCCATGTTTTCACATCACAAGCCAGATTAACAGTGTCACAGGACATCATGTCATTGTATGATGTTTCATTGTTTACCGTTTTCAAATAGTAGAGTCTGTTGTATTCTTCGATGGAGAAGACTGTCCCATCTTTGTTCACCAGTTCATTCTGTCCCTTCTTGAAGATCACCTGTGCTCCATAGTTTGTAGCTGCCTTCACTGAAAATATGCTCTGAGGGTAGGATGGGATGAACAGGGCGTCTCTCAGTGTGATGGTGGTACAGTGTCCTTGTATGTCCCGTAGAGAGACGTTGGCATCTCCCCTCTTGAGTGCGACGTTGTTTGTCCTGGATCCATCAGCGAGCTCCATGTAGTGTTTCTCAGGATCAAAAGTCTCATCAAACTTCATGAACTTGTTCTTCTCCGTAATGATGTGTGAAGTCGCACCACAGTCCACCATTAGTCCTTCTCTTATTATGTCAGTAGGCAGAAGTCTTTGACTAACTTTAAATACAAAAGTCTGCTCTTCTTTCTTGCCCTCTAGTTTTACTACAGTTAGTTTTGCGTCATCTCTGTACTTGGTTTTTCTTCTACATGTCTCATCACTGTGTGTCGAGCTTCTATGGTAGCTACACCACTTAGGTGTTCCCTTTTGGCGACAATCTTTTACAAAATGTCCTCGGTTTCCGCATCCATGGCAGGTGATTGATGTTAAATCAACCTTCATCACATTATCCGCTTTTACTTTGTCAAATTTCTCGATTTCCTCATAACTTCGTAGGTTGCTTTTGAACTGTGTGAATGTTAAATCTTCACTGCTTTGAGTTGTGTGAATAGCAAATGGCTTGTAAGCTTCAGGAAGCCCCTTTAGAATCATAGCGATAATAAGTCCATCACTGATGACTTCTTTTGCATTTCTTAGGGAGGTCACTGCTTTTTCAGCTCGGATAATATAATCTGTCACTGTCTCATCTGGTTTCTTCTGTAAAGACGTCAGCTCTGTGTACAGTGCGATGATTCTGGGCTTGCCTTTACTATCGTAGTGGTCACGTAGTATTTTTAAAGCTTTTCTTCCATCGTCAGTCGCATCTCTCATTACCAGTGCAAGGCTTTTATCATCAAGAAACTGTATCAGTTCAGCGTAGCATTCAGCATTCTTCTCTGCATCTGGGTTAGTGGCTGATAATATAGTGTCCTTTAGACCAATGATCCGCATGTGGCCGAGAAACTTTGCCTCCCAAAGTTCGTAACTGTTTTCGTCTCCATTGAACACTAACCTCTGCCATCTTCCTCCTGTTGTGTCACGCCTGGGCCCATAACCTGTTGAGCTCGAAGAGTTTTCTTCTTCTTCGGCCATGTTCTCTTAATAATGCACACACTTGGTGGTTGATTACTTTTCCCGTTTCTTTTATTGTTAGTAACACAGGAGGGAAAACCATACATTACTTCAGCAGTTCGCGCTTTGGAACAACAGGAACAGGAAGTGAAGTAATCTATAATCACCAAAATAAAATCCTTTTCAAAATAAAATGACAATCAGAAAACTTCTTTCACAACATAAAATAAATTAATATATTTAGTCATGAGAACACAAATCTAACAAAACTAAAAAAGTTGATTTGTGTTTGGTAAATGTAAAAATTCTAGTAAAGTGTTTAAAAGCTTCCGGTAATGGCGGCAAAGTGAGGAGACCCGTGCTTCGCGTGCTCAGTTGTCTTTTTCATTAAATACTCTCTGTAAATCCAAAATAGAACTTACGTTTTGACATAGTTCGTTTGGGAACATAAGAGAACGCTAACATGCCTAAAAAACTGAACAAGGACAAACAAAAAACTACGTTTGAGGCACAAGACGAAAGCGGGGTGGAGGAAGGGCAGATGGACGCTATGCATGAACACGAACAAGAAAAGCAACCTGCAAACCCAGAAATGCCTTCTACCTTGGACTTATTAAACGCTATTCGATTGCTCAAGCAAGAGTTCCATACTGAAATGGGTGGTATTATGTCAGCAATAGGAGCTGTTCAAGTTGATATACAAAAATGTGGAGGGCGAATTGACGAGGCTGAAAAAAGAATCTCCAACGCAGAGGACGAAATCACCTTATTGAAAAATGATATGGAAAGCCTTGAAAGACAGCCCAAACTTCTATCTAAAAAGGTGGAGGATTTGGAAGGAAGAAGTCGGCGTAATAACATCCGAATCCTCGGCATCCCTGAGAAAGAAGAAGGTACAGATCCACGTACTTTCATGGAGAAGTTTATATCGGACATTTTGAAAATCCCCCCTCCTGTCCTGGAAAGGGTGCACAGGATAAACACAAGGCAAAGCTCCATTGCAAACTGATCGAGAACTTTTATAATTAAGTGCTTAAGTTACAGAGATCGAGAAGGCATCATGAAAGCCGCTAGGACGACAAAAGAACTGACAATAAGATAGCCTTCCTGCCGGACCTGCCTGCAGAGACATACAGACAGCAGCGTCAGTACGATGGTGTGAGGAGCTGCGGGAGATTGGATTGTGGAAACATCGGATCATTTATCCAGCGAGGCTGCTTTTGACCAACGAGGAACGTACGCATGTATTCAATACACCAGCGGATGTGGATGCCTACATTAAGAGCCTTAATCAAGTACAAGATGTTTGATAAGGTATATGATGGTAGATTACTAACTCTGTTCTAACTGTATTTACGAACCATAATGGACTGAACAATTTATTATATTGCCAAAGGGTTGTTATACAATGCTGGGCTAGACATTGGTTGTTTTGTTCTCTTAATAAGAGTTACTAGTAATTTCACTTATTGTGTCAAATCTGTGAGAGTAAAAACTTGACAAGGTGGATTTATTTCTATTGTTATTATCTTTTTTTTGTTTCTTTAGTTAAATTCTTTTAATCAATTGTAATTACTCTAACAACTGTTGCTAAACGCGGGTGAACAGTTCCTCGGTTTAGGGTGGACATGTTCCAAGAAGAGGACGGAAGTATTTTTGGGGTTAAGGGATGCCTGTATGTTCTTACACAGGCTGGGGTGTGGGAAGGGTTGCTCTCTCAAATCGGTAAATGCTTAACATGGTACAATACTGTTCTTTTGTGTATATATATGTGTGTATTTATTTAATAGTATAGTTTTAACATAAGTGAATATATATGGCAGAAGTCTTGATTGACTGTGTTTCTTGGAACTGCAGAGGTCTACGTAAGTTAGTAAAAATAAAACAAGTCATTAGTAGGATTAAGAAATTAAAGGCCAAAATTGTGTTCCTACAAGAAACTCATATGCTAGGCAGTGAGACAAATAGAATGAAACGTAGATGGCCCGGTCAAATCTTTTCAGCGCCTTACTCCTCCAATTCCAGGGGCGTCATGATAATGATTCACAAATCTATACCTTTTCACGTTGAGCATGTGCTTAAGAATTGTAATGGACGTTTTCTAATACTACAAGGTAATCTACTATCTACTAGACTAAATTTAATTAATATTTATGGCCCAAATGAAGATAATCCAAACTTTTATAGCAATTTATTTCTTAAAATTTCAGACTTGCAAGGTAAATCTATAATTGCTGGGGACTTAAATTGTGCTTTGAACCCACAGAAGGATAAATCTTCAGGCATGGATAATACTCATAATAGAACACAAAAGGTGATCAGGCAATTTATGAAGGAGTTAAATTTAATTGACATATGGCAAGATCAAAATCCAACCAAATTACAATATTCTTGCTGGTCAGGTACACACAAAGTGTACTCCAGAATAGATTACTTTCTGGTATCAACTGAGCTGGCTCACTATATAAAAGATTGCCAGTATAAGGAAATAATAATATCTGACCATGCAGCCGTTATTTTGACTTTCATAGAACCAAAACTGATCAAAACTCTGATTGAATGGAGGTTTCAATTGAAGTGGATGCAGGACAAACAGTTTCTTGAGTTTTTAGGCAAGCAAATTAATGAATACTTTGAGCACAATTCAGATCAAACATTGGCAAGTGTGAGATGGGAAGCCTTTAAGGCATACTTAAGAGGGCAAATTATAAGCTATTCTAGTAAGAAAACAAGAGAAAGAAACCAAAGGATAAAATATCTGGAAGAAAAAATAAAAATGTTAGAAGAGATCAGCTTTCAATCAGGTCAAAATAATGAGCATATTGTAAAAGAATTATTACTATTGAGAACGCAATACAATGAAATGACAAGTGAAAAAGCAGCTGTAAATTTATTGAGATTAAAGCAACAATTCTATGATCAAGGTGAAAAACCCAGCAAACTCCTGGCTTGGCGTATAAAAAAGCAGGAATCTGAAAAGGCAATTACAAAACTTGAAACTTCAAATGGAAATATCATAGTAGACCCATTAGAGATAAATAATGCATTTAAAATGTTTTATGAAACGTTATATAACTCTGAATTCAACAATGCAACTAGAATGCAATCTTTATTTCTAGATAAACTTGATATACCAAAAATTTCAGACAAAGACAAAGAAAATGTTGACAGGCAAATTAGTATATATAAAATTATAGATGCTATAAACTCTCTAAATGCTGGTAAAACAGCTGGCCCAGACGGATTGCCAATTGACCTTTACAAATACTTCAAAGATAAATTAGCACAGCCCCTCTTAGATATGTATATAGAATGTTTTAATACTGGTAATCTTACTGACTCATTAAGGGAGTCCCTGATAATATTGCTTCCTAAACCTGGAAAACTAAATAACAAGTGTGAAAATATGCGTCCTATAAGCTTAATTAACACAGACACTAAAATTATTTGTAAAATTCTTGCCAAAAGATTAGAAAGTATTCTTCCAGTTATTATAGGAGATGATCAAAATGGATTTGTTAAACATAGACAGGGTTTTCATAATGTAAGACGAGTCCTCAACATTCTTCATAATCAAAGTGAGCAGGAAGATACAGCCATTCTTTCGCTTGACGCGGAGAAGGCCTTTGATAGAATTGAACGGTCATATCTCTTTGATGTCATTGTTAGATTTGGGTTTGGAAACGTATTTCTGCATTGGATCAAGCTATTACACTGTCAGTCTGTTGCTCAGGTTCAGACAAATGAGATAATTTTTGTACCATTTGACATTAAAAGAGGGTGCCCGCAGGGTTCACCTTTATCTCCACTTTTATTCCTTTTAGCTATTGAACCTCTGGCAATAGCTGTTAGAACCAGCGGACAAATACAAGGTGTTAGGATTGGTAGAAAGGAGCATAGAATTGCTTTATTTGCTGATGATGTCATATTATTTTTAAAGCAACTAAAAACTTCTGTGCCTGCTATAAAGGATTTAATAGACCAGTTTGGGGCCTTCTCAGGGTATAAAGTTAATGTAACAAAATCATCATTAATGTTACTTAAACAAGGGTATAATCAAAACGTAAGTCAGAATATATCTGGCTTTACTGTTAATTCTGAACTCACTTATCTAGGTATTAAAATAGCTCCTTCATTAAAAGATGTGGTGGTACTTAACTATAATACAATTCTACAGAAAATTTCCAAAGATTTGGAGCGTTGGATAAGTTTACCACTATCTATTATTGGAAGGATAAGTGTTCTTAAAATGAATGTATTACCTAAACTGTTGTATATGTTTCAAAATGTCCCACTGGCTCCTCCTGCTGGATTGTTTACTAAATTAGCATCATTAGTCAGAGAGTTTATCTGGAACAAAAAACATCCCTGCATTCGCTTGTCTTTGTTGTATCTTCCCTTTGACACAGGGGGGTTGAAATGCCCCAATTTTTACTGGTACTATCTGGCTATTCAATTAAGGACAATAATGTTTTATTTTTCATCCCAAAATACCCCGTCATGGGTGAGGATGGAAGCAAATTCTCTTAAAATGCCATTAAATTTGTAGAAATGTTGCTATTACAAGTGTATTCTAAAAATCTTAAACTAACAGCCCATCAAATTAAGTGTATGGATTATTGTACATTACAGGCAAAACGTATGATTGCATTAAATTGGAAAACATCAGATCCTCCTGCTATTGGTGCTTGGATAAATTCTTTGGCACAGTGTATGGCAATGGAAAGGATAACGTACTTTCTCAAAAACAAGTTAACATATTTTGATGAAATTTGGATGCCATTTAAAAACTTTATAAAAGAAGTAAACATCGGACAACTCATGTAGGAGTGTGGATGAGGAGAAAATTGTTTAGTATGTGCTAGCTATTTCTATTGTCTACTTTTTTTTCTCTCTCCTTTCTTTTTTTTGTTTCCTTGAATATGTATAAATGCCACATATTGTACAAATGTATACATATTATATGTGGGGCTTTTTTGTTTTTGTTTTTTAAAAAATTATTTTGTTGTTTGGAAGAGAGCAGGGTGGGAGGTGAGGGCGGGGGAAAAGGGTTCCTATTACAGCAGCATATTATTGGGAAAACAAAACTTTGTATGTTGTTGCAAAAGCAATAAAATTTATATTTAAAAAAAAAGTCTAAATAAAAAAAATAGGTGTAAAATATTAGTAAGCTTATACAGCAATAATAATACTATATTAGGTAACTGAATTTGAACAAAATAAGGAGAGATGCCACTTACTTTTGTAAAAAAAATAAAACAAAATAACAATAATAAATAATTCTGACACATATAAAAAAAGTGTTTAAAAGCTGTTCTGTTTATTTAGAAAAGAAACGTCTACTTCATATGGTGTCAGGGTCCTGGGACTGGGCGACCCAGGATCCCTGAGCAGTCATGTATTATATTATTATTATTATTATTGCTGTGTATTTTGGTGTTGCTCCCCCTTCCCTGTGCTTGTGTATATGTGTGTGTGGGTGGCTGAGCACTTGTTTATAGGCGGCGTCAGGCCTGGAGGGTGTGGCCCTGCAAGGGGACTGGCCACACCCGAAGCCACACACCTGCTGCTGATCAGGCCTCGTCGGGGGAGCTACTTAAGAGAGTCTTGGAGCTCCCACCGACGCGGGATCATTCCTTGAGACTCCACGTTAGTCGTCCCATTGAATTGAGTTAATGTGTGTAAGTGTATGCCCGCGGTTATTTGTGTCCTGACGGCTGCGTCTATTGTTTCCCGCAGGAGGAGCGTGGAAGGCACGAAGAGCAGCGAGCACCGGGGGGTGCTGACACGGGAGCGGAGAGCACAGAGACACGAACTATTCACGCAGAGACACGACACGGGAGTCTGGGAGAACACGGGGATTTATTGTTGTTTTTGTTCCACTCTGTAAATAAACACACTGTTTATACATAGAGCACCACGCCTGGGTCCTCCTTTCCCCACACCTTCCATGGTGTGCCATGCCGCACCGTGACAGAATGATCCCGCCACTTATGGACCCAGCGGTCTCCGAGGAGAGGCTCAGGAGGGAAATTATGGATGAAGTGTACCACCTATGAGGTGTGGTGGGAGAAGCCAGCGGAAGGTTTGCGTCGCGCCGTGGAGAGGCGGCTGCAGGAGATGCTTTTTAAATTCCCCTGGCTGGTGGGCTCCCTTAATGCGGTGGTCCTGGACTTTCTACTTTCCACCCTCCACCTCCACTCTCCTCCTCAGGCTGCCCACCAGCTCGGACAGCTGGTGGATTCACTGCCTGAGACGCCGGCCCCGACGTCTACACGGAAACGACGTTCGCGCCGCCAGCGTTCCTCACCGCAGCCACATCCACGGTCATCTCAAGAGCCGGCTGTGGTGAGTAGTACGGACAATTTTCCATTTCCCTCACCATCTGTGTTTGTGTCTGCAGTGGACGAGCTGACAGCGCAGGTAACATCACCTCGGTCAGAGGTCTTCACACCACTCGCTGCTTCACCATCTGCGGTTGTGGCGCTGTCGTCATCTCATCCGCATGCGGTCATCCCTCAGCCATCTTCTCCACCAGCGGCAGCCTCCATTCCACTACCCACTCCAGCAGCCCTGTCCGGAGGGGGCGACCTCACACGCGTCCAACGCCTGATGGACTGGGTAACTCACACCACCAACGCAAGGGCAAGAGTGGTGGGGTTAAATGCCATCGAGGCAATCCTGGAGGGAAACCCCTACCTCGGCCAGCTCAAGGGAGTTTCCGCCTGCCTTGGCACCCTGCGTAAAGCCCGGGGGGTGGTGCAAGCTCGGGAAACCTCAGACTTCGTCCAGCTGCAGCAGGAGCTCAGCATGCCCGAGCAGGAGCTCAGCGAGCCGGAGGAGCTCGGCATGCCCGAGCAGGAGCTCAGCGAGCCGGAGGAGCTCGGCATGCCCGAGCAGGAGCTCAGCGAGCCGGAGGAGCCCGCACCGCCAGCTGAGGAGCTCAGCGAGCCGGAGGAGCTCAGCATGCCCGAGCAGGAGCTCAGCGAGCCGGAGGAGCTCGCACCGTCAGCTGAGGCGCTCAGCGAGCCGGAGGAGCTCAGCATGCCCGAGCAGGAGCTCAGCGAGCCGGAGGAGCCCGCACCGTCAGCTGAGGAGCTCAGCGAGCCGGAGGAGCTCGCACCGTCAGCTGAGGAGCTCAGCGAGCCGGAGGAGCTCGCACCGTCAGCTGAGGAGCTCAGCGAGCCGGAGGAGCTCGGCATGCCCGAGCAGGAGCTCAGTGAGCCGGAGGAGCCCGCATCGCCAGCTGTGGAGCTCAGCATGCCCGAGCAGGAGCTCGGCGAGCCGGAGGAGCCCGCACCGCCAGCTGAGGAGCTCGGCATGCCCGAGCAGGAGCTCAGCGAGCCGGAGGAGCCCGCTCTGCCAGCTGAGGAGCTCAGCGAGCCGGAGGGGGAGCTCTCGCTGCCGGCCGAGGAGGAGCTCTCGCTGCCGGCCGAGGAGGAGCTCTCGCTGCCGGCCGAGGAGGTCAGCAGACCGGAGGGACCTCCACGTCTAGCGCGGCCTCCTCGCCGTCCACGTCCGGTGCGTCCACGTCAGCGATCGGCGCGTCAGGGACCTGTTGCCACGCCTCGCTGTTGCTCACCGGAGCAGCGACGTTGCCATCGGACCCGTGGCAGGCCGCCGGAGGGGCAGCGCCGCCGCCACCGGACCCGTGGCAGGCCACCGGAACCGTTCCACCGCCACCGGACCCGTGGCAGGCCGCCGGAGGAGCAGCGCCGCCGCCACCGGACCCGTGGCAGGCCCCCTGAACTGTTTTGCTGCTGCCGCCGGACCCGGGGCCGTCCGCCGGAGCTGCTACGTCGCCGCCGTTGGGCTCGAGGTAGGCCCCCTGAACTCTCTTGTTGTGTTGATGGGCCGCCTGTGACTGTTTGTGGCGTCTTTTCGTTTTCTTTTTGCACCGCTGCGGGATGCGCGGTCTGACTCTGAGACTGTGGACTGGGTCGGTTTGTTGTTTTGTTGTTTTTGCTTGTTTTGGTTCTGGCCCTCCGTCCTGGTTCCCCCCGCCGCCCGCCCTGGGTTGGTTGTGCTGTTTTTTGTTTTGGTTTTGGGGTCGTCGGGAGCCTTAGAGGGGGGGTACTGTCAGGGTCCTGGGACTGGGCGACCCAGGATCCCTGAGCAGTCATGTATTATATTATTATTATTATTATTATTGCTGTGTATTTTGGTGTTGCTCCCCCCAGGGCCGTTGCTAGCCATTTGGGTGCCCTAAGCACAAATGCTTTATGGTGCCCCCCCCCCCCCCCCCCCCCCCCCCCCCCCCCCCCCAGGGGGTTAGGGTTAGGGTTAGCCCATAGCCCCGTCCCCCAGGGCATGGAGGAGATCCAGGCCCCAGACAACCAGAGGCCCCAGAGTGCGAGAGCCCAAGGAGGACCACCGGAGGGGCATCCGTGCCACCTACATGGGAAGGGCTGAGGATCCCCAGACGAGGCGTCAAACCTCTGACTCAAACCAGCAATCTGAACACAACAACAAAAGCAGCAGTGATCAACCTGGCATGGGTTTAAGCAGCCATGCAACACTTACAACAAGCAAACCAAAAGATGTTGAACTGGTTTTAACTCAGCAGACTGACTGCACTGATAAGAGCTTTCAGCAGAGCACCACTGCTACAGGAAACATGGTGGTGGTTTTAGACAAATGCACGTTGGTTCCTGAGCTAAAAGTGTTTGGCAGTGGCGACACCCTCACAAGTCATAGCGAAAACAGACATGTCGGTCTTCATCAAGATGATGTGACAATCACAGATTTGGAAGAAGAGAAAGGGGATGAATTGCAAGTTGATAAGGTGCATAATAATTGCCAACTGATTGTAAATCCAAAACAATCTGATGAGCAAGTCGGTGAGCTCAGCTCTTCTTCAACACCAAGAGAGGGCGATGAGGGGCAAGAGGATAAGGTGGTTGTATGGTGTGTGACGGGTGTGTGCGAGGCTACAAGTGACACACAAAGCACCTATGCAGAAACTGAAAAAGATCAGCATAAGAGTGACAACCAAGGAGGAAACAAACAAACTTCCTCTGCTTTAGCCAATGACATGCCTTCAGAACCTCAACCGGCCAATGAAAAACCAGTGCCTGTACCCATCAGCAGCCAACCAGTGCCTGTCCCCCGCTGTGTTAACACATCACTGCTTGTTTCTTCCTCTGTGTGGCGCCCGAAAGAACCTCCAACACCTAATGTAGTGCCTGCTCTCACAGCAGATGCTTCTGAGAAAGATAAAGAACTGGAGGAAGAAGCAGAAGTGTCCACCAACAGGAACAGTGATGGAGTGACCGTCTCAAAACAATCAACAGAAGAGAAAAGCAAAAACAACATGGCATCTAAAGACTCAACCAGTAAAACTGCAAAAGCAGCTTCTTCCACCAAAGTAAAAGCAGAACCAGCAACTCCATCTAAACTACCCAGCAAGAGCCTTCCTACATCTAAGTCCAAACTAATGGGAAGAAACCTACCCCAAACACTATCTCTGCATCTGGCAAATCCAAATCTATCCGGACCCTCACAACCTCCGAGAACAAGGACATGAGGAGGGTTGTGCCAATATCCAGGACCAACAGAAGTCCATCCAGAATCAAACATACAGAGAAGAATCGAGGCTCCTCCAGCACCGCAGTGCCCACCAGT
This sequence comes from Maylandia zebra, assembly GCF_041146795.1. Lineage (NCBI taxonomy): Eukaryota > Metazoa > Chordata > Actinopteri > Cichliformes > Cichlidae > Maylandia > Maylandia zebra. Next base: position 21,345,805 of record NC_135169.1, on the reverse strand, counting down.
CTGACTCCCTCAAAACGAAGCAGTGCTTCCCCTCGACGAGTAGCGAGGCCTGCAAATGCTCCTTCATCCCGACAATCTGGGATCCCCAAGACTTTGGATCCAAAGGACTCAAAGAACCAGAATGTTTCAGGTACTCAGCCATCTGCCCGAGAACAGAACAAGGACTTTCAAGGAAAGATGTCCAGCCAAAAGCCCTTAATGAAACCTAAAGCCCAGCAGGAGGAGAAGATCTGTCGCTCCACACTGCGGGCACTCTCTCAGGGTGGAAGAAGGGGAGCAGGAGGCAGCGTCAGTGCTCCTGCCACTCCTTTGCGCAAAGCCACTAGCTCTTCATCATCTGTGTTTCCGGGTTTTGCACGGAGCACAGCCTCTTCTTCTTTCAGACGTACTCACACCAACCTTGCTGTTCCTGCTGCTTCCCACTCCCCCAACATTGGGTCAGACCCCTCCCCAAACCTTCTTCCAAGACCTCCTCCCCTGTTACCCCATCCAGCACCTCCTTGCCTATTACGCGATCAAGATCACTAAGAGTCCATGCGTCAGCAAGATCCTCAGATGTCCAAAAACTCTCCCCCTCCTCACAGAGGAAGTCTCAGAGCGTCAAATCATCTCCTCGTGCATCGCGCCACAACTTGCTGGCTCCCCCTAAAGGCCACAGACGGAATGACAGTGACAGTGACAAGTCCGCTCATTCTCAGGACTCGGTCTTGCCCACAAGGCCGCGCTGGAGATAAACTCTTGGTTGTTTTGTTTTGAGGATTTTTTCCTAATCACTCCTCCTTCAGGAAAGTCAGGAGATACACTCCATTATGAAATGTAGATACCTTTTAAAATGTTCAAGTTTAATTTGAGTAACAAAGGAAGATACAATGAGATTGTCTCGTGTGGATTTAAATCTTGTTTGTTACCTTGTTTGTTTGTTATTATAAGGTTTAGGTGCAGCGGAGCTGAAAAGTTCACTACGTTTTCTTTGTACTATATTGTCCTTGTAATGCACTTTAAACAACCACAGAGGGGAAAAACAACTTGTTTTCAAGGTATATTTGTATTCTTTCTAAATCTATTAATTGAGAGTACATTCCAAGATTAATGACAATAATGACCTCTCCTCACGACCTCAGGAAAGCCGATGTCTTATCAGAAATCACAGACCTTTTTGTTTTGGTCAGAGTGAAGCTCTGAGATCTCTGGATGAGTCGGGAAATGACTACAGCCTGTGACGTGATTGCTAACAAGCTTTCAGTCAAAACCACACTAACACTAGCAGTTCTGAATAATTTGGTGGCCGTAGCCATGACTTGATCTCTCCTATTAGGCCTACAGACACTTGAGTCAGTCTGTGCGTTAATCCACAGACTAAAGGCTCCTACTATGAGAGTAAGGGGTACGCCGTATTGTATGAAAGAAACTATTACAACCAACATACAAACTGCAAATTTAAACACTGAATTGAAAGGAGGGGAGCTAAAAAACGGAGTGAATAAAATCTAATTTCATTTTATTTGTACTCCCTTTGATTTATTCCTGTGGTACTTTTTTTCTTGTTTGAAAGAGAAATATCTGCAGCTATAAAGATGTACATCTTTGGAGTATCCTGAAAATTCTGCAGTTTTTAAAGGTCATGTGACTGAATGCCTTTTCGATTCACAAGCACCTTTAACTGCACGAACCGTGCTGCAGAATCTCTTTAATCCAGGCTGGACTTATATAGAAATAATAATATTACTAATTGTGTTTTTATAAAGCCTGACATAACTAATCTTTGAGAGCGGTGGTGTCTTTTTTAAAAAACACGATCAGTTTAAACAAGGAGATATTTATAACTCTGATTAAAAACAGACACTTTCTGTCTGACTTGGAAAATTCAAGTTGTGTTTTCATATGAGGACATTTTTATGTTTATCTGTCTTTATTTATGTATGTATGTAATGTTTCCCTACTAATTAATAAAGCATTGTTCCTCAGTCACTCTGCGCACTTCATTCAAAGACTGTATTGCACTTTTTCCTGCCAGAAGACAATGTTTTAATTGAAATAGACTGAAATATCTGGCTTCAAGTGGATGAATGTCTGGAAACATTCACTTTAAAACCAAGCACATTTGAAACTATATCCACATTTCCTATTCTTACAGCTGCATTTTGTATCTAATCTTGAGCAGAACCTCTTTGTGTCTGCACCTCTCATTAATTCTGGTCTTGTATCATATTTAAAACAGAGAAACTAAAGCAGTCGAGACCATCATCAATCTCAAAATCATCCATTTTTATCGTTCTTAGAGTTCAAGAAACAAGCACAAATGTGTTTTTGCTTCTAGGTTTTCTGTAGTGATGTAACAACGCTGAAGCTAAAGTAACTGTAGTGATTTGTGTAGAGGAAAACGTCTCTGTGGCAACATCACTGCCAACGTGTTCATCTTGAATGTGTTATTAGACTTAAAAAAAACCTTTACAAGTATCTTTGATTTCTTTAAACACTGTAATAAGAATTGTGCTTTCAGGCGTTACTGCTGTTCTCTGAATATTTGTCAAGTCTAAAACCTTCTCTGTAACCCCTACAGATGGCTGTGTGTAGAAAATCCCAGTAGTTTCTGAAATACTCAGAGCAGCCTGTGTAATACCAACAACCAAACCTGTTAAACTTCTTTTCCATCTCTACGTCCATAAATGCGTGGAGCTACTGCTATGTGATTGGCTAATTAAATATTTGCATCGGTGAGCAGTTGTACAGGTTTACCTAATATAATCTTTCATTATCTCGTTTACAAACCCATCAATCTACATCATGTGTGTCAAACCCGAGGCCTGCGGGCCACATCTGGCCCAACGTATATTTATATCCGGCCCGCGAGATCATTTCTATATAGATTCAGAGTCGACTGCAGAGGTGCCCATTGTGTCCCAGTCAAACAGTGCTCAGCAGTTATTAGGTAAGATGACGTCTTTCTGTAGTTCATTATTCTAACAAGCAAAAAGTATTAAAGTGATGTTTACGTTGTGTATTTCAGAAGGTGAGATGCAGAACCTGCAGGCCACAGGAGAAATGTAGTTTTCTGTAGTTGTTCAGTATCTAGAGGATACGTGTCAAACTCGAGGCCCGTGGGCCACATCCAGCCCAGCGTACATTTATATGCCTGCAAGATCCTTTTTATATAGATTCATTCATTCATATTGTTATTCATGGCTCGGCAAAATGAAGCGCTAATGAGACAAAAGCTACAGATTCAATAATTCAGAGTGTCAATCAAGTCCAGTCTCTGTTCTGTGTCAGGGTCTGGGTCTGCGACCCATCTTTTTGATTTGTTTTTATAGTTTTTTCTTCTCTCCCATGATAATGAACATATGTTAAGTTCTGGTGTTGATCATCATTTAGGTTTTAGCTGAGTTTCATCATGGTTTAGATTTTCTTCTATGCCCTTGTCTGTTCTTGTTCACAGCATTATGCGGTCTGTCTTTTACTTTCAGTATGCTTGTGTTTAAGTCTCCCTTGTTGGTTCGTCAAGCTTGCTGTGTGTGTGCGTGTTTTAGTGTCACTTTCCCTGTGGTGTCTGCTGTTTCCTCATGTGTTTCCACTTTCCCTAATCTCCTTTGTGTGTATTTAGTCTGTGTGCCTTCTTTCTTTGTCGGATCGTCTGTGTTACCTCCTTCCATGTAGTCATAGTTCTCATACAGAAAGTAGAAGAGCTAGTGTTAGGGTTAACTGTAACGGTAACCCAGATATTGGCAAATGTGAGCTTGAGTAGAAATACGGTCGGGTTTGTGAGATGACCACTGATTTAAGAACACAGTCATGTGAAAGAAGCAAATACTTTATAGCATACTGTCTTGCTGTGGATAAAAGTACAGACATGATGGACATTACACAGCTGGCCATCTTCATCCGTGAACTGAACTCCAATATGCCCGTTTCAGAGGAAATATTGGACATTAAATCGATGCAACGACAGGAAAAGACATGTTTGAAAACTTATGACGGTTATTAGAAGTTATTCTTTATTCTAAGTCTATTTATTCTGAAACAATATTCCTGTCTGTTTTTATTCATATTTATGTTCAAAAAACATTGTTTTAGTGTTTTCAATAAATGCTTACCCTGTTTGGCACCTCTGATCTAGAGCAGCTGCATCCTTCACAGCCTTTGTGATACGGACTCTCCCTGGTGACCAGAAACAAGAGTCCTTCACCAGTCCTGTAAACCAATTGCAAATAATTTTGGATCCACCTCCACCCGAAAATCAACAACTGCAAAGCATAGCATACTGGGGGGCAAGCAAAAAGAAGTCAACTAGTACTGCATTGCCAGTGGCACATATTCAGACTTCAGTGGCAAAAGCACCATTTTCCATTTTAATTCATCAACTAATACAACATGCATGTGTTTAGACAGATTTGAAAGAAACAACAAGGCATGTTTAGTCCAGCGGGAAGCTGAAAGGGCATTACAGTTTTCAAAGACCTGACACGGTGCTTTGACAACTTGGCAATCATGTCAAATATTTCTCACTATAAGAATTTCCCCCCCTACATTACACAAGATAAGATAAAACTTTATTAATCTCTCGGGTGGGTTCCTCTGCGAAATTCTGTAAAGCTCGGCCCCCAAACAGGGACTTGAACCCTGGACCCTTAGATTAAAAGTCTGATGCTCCAGCGACTGAGCTATCCAGGCTCAATAATTGCTTATTAATGTAATAGTCTGACTCTGCAATGTGTAAGCAGCCATAGTCAGCCAAGTCATAATGAAAGCAACAAACAACTCGTGTTTTGATGAAACTGCAAACCCTCCTGGTCAATAATCACATAAGCTGTACATGCAGGAAGCAAAGACTGATAAAGGAGCAGGCACAACATTCAGACAAATCCAAGACATAATGAAATGAACCACAATAACTGTGTGTGCATAAATCAGGTGTCAGTGAACACGTAACGATCACAGATCTTTAGAACCACAGCCAGATAACATTTTTCCCCAAATAAATGTGTAGATTTTAGCTAAATATATATTATAGAATCAACACCATGGGCATTTCAGATGTCACACAGGTGGTTGGTTGTTACACTCTGGAAATGTGAGTGTTATGGACCCTCTGTGTGTGCGTGGGGTTAAAATGATGCCACCTTAAAATGAAACTGAGAATAATTAACACGAAAATGTTGTATCGAAAGGGGAAAAAATGAAACTGAAAAAAAGGTGAATTGAAACCGTAAAATGTGCGAATAAATTTTCTTTTCTATTATTAACTAAGTTTTGAAACCTACATCTTTGTGTTTTTTTTGCTTACATCTTTTTTTCCAATTTCAGTTTGCTGGCAATGTTGCTGTACGAATGAGTATTACGGCCACATTAAGAAAAACTATTATAGATAACATTGAAAATAAAGTTTCAATTTTGAGATTAAAATCGTAATTCAATTGAGAAAAAAGTCCAGATGTGGAGATTACAGTTGTTTCAAGACAAACTGCAACAGTTGCTGTACCCTCTGAGTTAATGTAATTGTGCTTCCGTTTAGTCTCCATGCAGGAAATGATTTCTCTTTTAGCACACAAACACAGTGTGGTGATCAGCAATAGGTGAAAAGATGGTGTGGAAAGCTGCATCTCATCAAAAAAACACACCAAATGAAATCGAGGGTTACAGCATGAGGAAGGAAGTAATGAAGTACAAATACTTTGTTACTGTAATGATGTCACCGTTCACTGAGGACTCACACGCAGGACTCTTCACTTTGAGGAGAAATAGTTTATTACACCAGGTATGTGTACAGACAGTGCAGGGAATTGTGCTATATACAAGTGTGACGGGGTCCAGGCTCCAGGAAATCCAAGGTGGGGAGGACAGGGAAAGCTTCTCTTCGCTCACTCACTGCTCGCTATAGCCACTCTCCAATCATTCAAAACTAAGGATCTGCTCCGGGAAAACAGGGCCACGTCCAGAGGAACTAAACACAGAGTGTACACATTAGAATGAAGGCACAGAAATAGCAAGAGTCTAATGCTAAGAGACCTTTAGGAGACCTTCATTACTTTAGGTTTAACACCTTTAAGGGGAGTTATTATTTTGTCACTGCGAGCCTCAAATCAAACTGCTTTGAGATTAAACAGTAACACATGAAATTCATTCCTGTTGGTGTATTAATCACCAGCAATATCACAGAAAAAGAAATAAAAGTGGCAAAACTATGTGTCATAGTCAGGGCTTAAAGTGTTTCCTTTTTCTTGCTTTTGGCCCAACGACTGATTGTAAAGCTCACATGTAAGTCTTCATGTTTTTAAATCAGATATTGGTTCTGTACATGTGACATTATGTTTTTTCATATCCTGAAACGTGCTGCTAAACAAACTGAGGCACTGTGCTATTTAAAGGTTGCAGGTTAGTGCAGGATAAACAGGTTAGTTTGCTGCAGAACAGTGTGTGACTGCTGCACAGTGGCTGTGGTTTCATGCTCAGAGTTTGATTACATCAAGTGTAGCAGAGATGAATTTGAAGCTAAGATTCACTGAATTTCACCTTCATACCAGCTGAATAGTGTCTAATAAAAAGAGCATAAACAGTTTACTGTCAGTGTAGAGGATGGAAAGCAGTTCAACTCATAAAACATCTGCTGACATCTGGTTGAATTCACTTGTGTAAATCCACAAAGAGCAGCAGGTCAGCTGATCACAGCCTGTCCATTCAGAAAATCTACTGGAGCTCTCAGCAGTAATTATACTGAGTCGTGAATGTTTTCCCCACACTGAGCTGTTGCAACTGATTTTAGGGTTCCTCCACCTGCTGAATCCACTTTAACCCCTGACTGCTCATTTTCCTGTTTAGAGACAAAGTGACCTTCTACTATGTAGGCAACAAAAAATAGAGCCTTTTTCCTAGTGTAAGTCCAGAAACTCACCTCAGACATGTTGTTCTTTTCCTCACTCCACCGCAATCCTGGAGAAACGCCCCTCTCTGTAGCTTTGCTTCAGCATTTAATAGTGAGTGAGTCCTGCTCCCATGTCATTCCCTCCATGTCTCGCCTCGACCTTCATGATCCCTGCTATAAATCAAGTTTTCATTCAAATCAAACAAACATGTACTGAGTCAGCTTTTGGCTCCAAGAGGAAGATGAGGTGATGAAGAAGAGAGCGTTCAGTGGAAAAAGGCCAGTGAGTTCATGTAAATGCTGCTTCTGCTGTAAGAAACAGACCTAAAAGTGAACAAATGCTTCATGATTCTCATTTCTATCCACCATCTTGAACACTGACTATAAATGTGTTCACTTCATTATTGTGTGATTTCTTCACGTGTCTCCTTCAGTGCAAATAAAGGACTGTTAGAGTGTGTGCTGTGTGTTTGTCTGAAGCATGACAATCCTTTCCAACAAGTGTTTCCAGCTGTTTGTCTCCACTCTGCACTTTAGTCTTTCTTCCTGTCATGTCTTTGTTTGTCCACCAGGTGTCTCCCTCAGCTCATTTTCTCCAAATCAGAAGCTTCAGATTTGTGGAGACGCTCTGCCTGCCAGACACAGCTCAGGGCAAGAAACATGTCTATCCTCCACAACATACAGGCCTGTGTTATTTAGTTCAACAGTCCCCAACCTTTTTGTGTGTCACCGACCGGCTATTAAGGTGTTGTTGATAAATACAACAAAATAAAACCAGTATCGGTACAAAAAATGTTTTCTTCTCTTGCTGCCTGGTCTGTCTGGGGCCCGGGGGTTGGGGAACACTGATTTGGTTTTTTATATTTAAATGTATAAATAAGTGAGTGTGATCAAGCTTTTCATCTCAAAAGGACATTAAATGTCATCACTGTAGATACAATAATAATAATAATAATAATAATAATGATAATATAATATCAAAAACCTCAAGGATTAATTTTTTTGTTGCATTTTAAAAGTTCAAACCTCAAAGACATTAAGTTTACAGTCATATATGATCAAGAAAATCAACAATCTTCACATTTCAGAAACTGGAAGCAGCTTTAAATGTGACTAAAATAATGATAAAACAATCAATTCTCTAATCATTGACTAACTGATGAATCACTGCAGCTCCAATATATTGTTGGATTTGACAACCCACTACAGCAACTACAGAATAAAACCACTAACCAGACTGATGACAGATTTCAAACATGCTGAATATGAAGAGTAGTATCATTTAAACTCACATGATTATCAGCCATAAGAACAAATTCAGATTTATATTGATGTAAGGTATATAAATGTAAGTACAGTTTGAATCAGTGCAATATTATTTTCACACATCAATGGACCACTGAACTTCTCAGCTTCTAAAATGTAAAGCCTCATTTAGAAACTACACAAGTACATATAATGGTCAGGGATCAACATGAACCTGTCTTCTCTATTTGACTTTAATCAACTCTGCAGTGGCTCCAACTCCACAAAGACCAAGTCCAGCATAGAGCGGCTGAGTGAATGTGGTCTGGACTCTGTGGCGGAGAGTCATGGTTTCAGAGACGCTGTAGAAAGACAGAATACCTGCTCTGTGATCCAGGTACACTCCTAGTCTGGAGGGCAGAGGACCTGAGAAGACAGTTTGGACTTTGTTGTGCACAAATATATATCTGTTTGTGTCACAATGTAATGCCCAAGATTTGTCATTCCATCCAAATCCATATTCATCGCCCGTCCCTGCTCTGCTGAAATACTTGTATGCAATTCCTACACCAACTCCTCCCCCTCTCCACTCCACCTCCCAGTAACAACGTCCAGTCAGACTCTCTCTACTCAGGACCTGTAAACATCCAGTGAATCTGTCTGAATGATCAGAATAAGACTGTTGTTGTTTGAACATCATCAATTTTACTTTTCTGTTCCCTTCAGATAATAACAGATGTGTGTTTGCTGTCTTTGGATCCAGTGTGATTTCATGTGAATATTTTAAGAATCCAGCTCTGGTCTTTGGCTCTGGTGGTGACAGTAAAACATCCTCTTCAGTGACTGTCAGTGAGATGTTTGTCCATTCCTCTCTCAGGATGTCCTGTAGTTTATCTCTGGTCTCTGACACAGCTGCTGTCACATCCTCAAAGTACCTCAGAGGACGAATATTGATGCTGGATGAGTGTGTAGACTCACTGAGTGCTGACAGTGAGGGGTAGTTGTGTAGAAACTGGTTGTGATCCTCTGTGTGTGAGAGCTGCTCCAGCTCGCCGTCTTTCCTCTTCAGCTCAGCGATCTCCTGCTCCAGCTTCTCCTGAAGCTCTTTGACTCGACTCACTTCAGTTTCCTGCTGGGATCTGACCTGCTGCTTCACATCAGAGCTTCTTTTCTGGAGGAGACGGATCAGCTCAGTGAACATCTTCTCACTGTCCTCCACTGCTTTATCAGCAGAGCCATTGATGGCCTCCACCTCCTGTTGAAGCAGCTTCACATCTTTCTCTCGCTCCTGGATTCTCTGCTGGATGTTTAGTCGTCTCACCTCGAGCTCCTTCTGCTTCTCAGTCCTTTCTGCTGCAGCTGGGACTGTTTCATGGCCTTTATGTTCATCCACTGTGCAGAGATAACAGATACTCTGCTGATCAGTACGACAGAAAATCTTCATCACCTCATCATGACGGGAGCAGATGTTCTCCTGGAGCTTCTTGGAGGGGGCCACCAGCTTGTGTTTCTTTAACGGAGCTGCATCATAGTGAGGTTGGAGATGTTTCTCACAGTAAGAGGCCAGACAGACTAAACAGGACTTGATGGCTTTCAGCTTCCTCCCAGTGCAGACATCACAGGCCACATCTTCAGGTCCAGCATAGCAGTGATCAGCTGGAGCAGCTTGGAGTCCAGTCTTCTTCAGCTGCTCCACTAAAGCTGCTAACATGGTGTTTTTCTCCAGGACAGGCCTCGGTGTGAAAGTCTTCCTGCACTGAGGGCAGCTGTGGATTCCCTTCCTGTCCTCTTCATCCCAGAAACTTTTAATACAGTTCCTGCAGTAGCTGTGTCCACAGGCTGTAGTCACCGGATCCTTCAGTAGATCCAAACAGATGGAACAAGAGAAGGTTTCTCGGTCCAGCTGAACTCCTTTCTGCGCCATTTCTCCTCTCAGTGTCAGTGACTGTGTGAGTTTCACTTCCTTATAACTGAAACTAGTCTGAGCACTGATCTCAACAACATGTTTCTGCAGTGAATGGAGCCTGTCAGCTCTTACACGTCACCACATGTTGGTTACACCCATCTTCAAACTGCAGATCTGAAGGGGAGGGAACGAGGAAACACGTGGACAGAGAGGAGGTGCTGTGTTTAAGAGCAGGAAGAAGAGGGAGGTTATCAGGCTGTGCTTCACTCCAGGAAGAGGAGCAGTTAGAGAGTGAAACTGTGTGTTTAACCCTTTTATTTACTGCTCACTTCAACTTAAGCTTGTTAACCCTTTCTTCTATATAAATAAATCACACTTTGTGTGTTTTTCTTTCTGTGATTTGAGATCATCACATTTTTATTTCATAATTTTTACATGTTATACGCACAAAAGAGCACTTTTTAAATGTTCAATGTTCAGCTGGAAATGAATGTGAAACTTTGATGATGATCTCAAATCACAGAAAGACACAAAGTTCTGCTCTCTAGGTGAACCAATCCTTGTCCACCTTCCTCTTGGGCAAAAAAAAGTACTGCCTGGAGTACCCAGTGTCGATTGTCCCAAAAGAAATAAACCAACAAAACTTGAAGGCCATGTATCACACCAGGAGGGGGTTCTATACAAGCTAATTGATGCCATAAACAGAAGTGGCCAAGTTATTTATAATCAACACTCTCCCTCTATATGACATTTGGGGCAACAGCCACCTCCACTTTTCCAATTTTCCCCCAACTTTCTCCACCACCCCTTCCCAGTTCTTACATTCTGTAGCCTCATCTCCCACGTACACACCCAGATACTTCAACCCTCCCTTTACCACTTCAGCTCACCTGGAAGTCGTGGGAGCCCAGTAAGCCAATCACCCACCGCCAGAGCCTCACTCTTAGCCCAATTCACCTGTGCAGCTAAAAATCTGCAAAAGTTCCCAACAATTATTCCCAACTTATTCACATCTTGGTGACTCCTAACAAATACAATAATATCATCAGCATATGCAGACAAACTAAAAGACATATTGACATCAGATAAAACCAACCCAGTAATGGATGACCTCACATTGTGCAACACTGGTTTGATAGACAGAGCATACCCGACAGTGGACAGCCCAGCCTAATGCCTCTAGTTACTTTAAAAGGTTTGCACAAACGACCATTTATTTTCAGTACACTTTCAATTTCCTCGTACAAAACCATAATCTTAGTGATTAAACCAGAGCCGAGACCAAACCTTTCTAGCACACTCCAGAGGTAACGATGCTCAACTCAGCCAAAAGCTTTTTCTTGGTCCAGAGAAATCAGACCAGTATCATAACCCAGTGAACTGGAGACTTCCAAAACACCTCTAACTAATGACACATTGTCGACAATAGACCTACACAGCACACAGTAAGTTTGCCCTGGATGTAAAATTTGATCCATCACCATCTTCAGCCTGTTTGCCAGCACCTTTGATAGCAACTTACAAATATTTACAAATATTTTAACAAGACTTCTGATGTTTGTTTATAAACACTCCCCCACGTGTCGTTACATCAGGTCCTACCGATACAGTCACTCACTTTTAATACGCAGAAGACTTTACAGGTGAAATTAAAGGTAACATCCTTATTTTTATTAATGTTTTTCATTTATTCTGTGCTACAGCGTCGTTGTTTTCTCCGTGGAGTGGAGAGTTTGCGTATGTCATGATGAGCAGCGCGATGTGTTACGAAGCGAGAAAAATGTGCAGTGTGTTGAGCTTGAAACTGTAGAGTTTTCTGTTTGGTGACAGAGGCTCTTTTGACCCGTTTATTAAACACATGAAGGTGAACACATCACCTGCCAGGACCAGGTTATGTTCGATTTAAAATCGAGTGAATAAATCCACATTTTCACTGATTCTTTTGTATACAAGTTTTTTAGTACGATCGATCTTATAATGTGACTAAAGCTGCTTCCACGGGCTGTGTGACGTTTAACATGTAAACGTATCCAGTTTAAAGTGTCAGAACTCCTGACTGCTGTGAGAGCGGTGCTTCTTCCGGGTTTTACACAGACTCACAGACTCATACACAGACTCAATACACAGACTCAGTCTGTGGATTTATCAGGAAATGCGTGGAAGATGTCGTCCCATCCAGAACAGTTAAATCCTTCCCAAATCAAAAACCCTGGATTAACGGAGATGTTCGCGCGGCACTGGCGGCACGGAACACCGCCTTTGCCTCCGCGAACACATCGGACTACAAACACGCACATTACCAACTCCGGAAGACGATCAAAGCAGCCAAACGTGAGTACAGGGACAGGGTGGAACAACAGTTTGACAACCCTCGGAGGATGTGGCAGGGACTAAACACGATCACAGACTTTAGAGGGAAAACCAGCACACCGCAGACCACGGCCTCTCTGTGTGAGGATCTAAACGTATTCTACGCTAGATTCGACACAGCGAACACCATGAGACCGGACAGTGTGCGCACCGCGGATGACGTCAGCGCGCACACTGTGTCTGAGGAGGATGTGCGGAGGTGCTTCAGGAAGGTGAACGCGCGCAAAGCTACTGGTCCGGACGGCATTCCCGGCCGCGTCCTCAGGTCATGCGCGGCTCAGCTGGCTGGAGTGTTCACGCACATCTTCAACCTTTCCCTCTCTCTGTCTGTAGTCCCAGCCTGCTTCAAAATGGCCACCATCGTCCCTGTACCCAAATCCTCCACCATCTCCTCATTGAACGACTGGCGACCTGTAGCCCTGACCCCCATCGTGAGCAAATGCTTCGAGAAGCTGGTCAGGGACTTCATCTGCTCTGCACTACCCGACTCACTGGACCCTCTACAGTTTGCATACCGCCACAACAGGTCCACTGATGATGCCATAGCCCTGACACTACACACTGCCCTGTCACACCTGGAGAAGAGAGACACGTATGTGAGAATGCTCTTTGTAGATTACAGCTCAGCATTCAATACCATCGTTCCCTCGAAGCTGGACAGGAAACTGCAGGATCTAGGACTGAGCAGCTCCCTCTGCAGCTGGATCCTTAGCTTCCTGTCTGACAGACGCCAGGTGGTCAGACTGGGCAGCATCACCTCATCCCCCATCACACTGAACACTGGTGCTCCACAGGGGTGTGTACTGAGCCCTCTCCTGTACTCACTCTACACCTACGACTGCACAGCCACTAACAGCTCCAACATCATTGTGAAGTTTGCGGACGACACTACAGTGGTGGGTCTTATCACCAATGGTGATGAGACGGCTTACAGGGAGGAGGTCAGCGCCCTGACCCACTGGTGTCAAGACAACCATCTCACCCTCAACGTCGCAAAGACAAAGGAGTTGATAGTGGACTTCCGGAGGTGCAGAGAAGTACACACCCCCATCACCATCAACGGCGCTGCTGTGGAGAGAGTGAGCAGCTTCCGTTTCCTTGGTGTACATCTGGCTGAGGATCTTACGTGGTCAGTACACACAAACAAAACAGTGAAGAAGGCGCAGCAGCGCCTCTTCTTTCTCAGGAGACTGAAAAGATTCGGCATGAGCCCCCGCATCCTCAGGACCTTCTATCACTGTGCCATTGAGAGCATCCTCACTGGATGCATCACCACCTGGTATGGCAACAGCACCGCCTACAACTGCAAAGCTCTCCAGCGAGTAGTGCGGTGCTCTGAACGGATAATTGGAGGTGAGCTTCCCTCCCTCCAAGACATCTACAGGAAGCGGTGCCTGAGGAAAGCGGGGAGGACCGGGGAGGATCATCAAGGACAGGTTTTCTTGTTTGTGTGAAGAGTTTTGCAAAATTAGCCAATAGTTACAAAAAATGTGCTTAAGCAATCAGAAAAAACTGTAATGTCACTTCTCATCATCATTACTGATGTCAGGTTAAGTGAAACCAGAAAACAGGAAGATGACTTGAGTCTCAGTGCTGTTTCTGTTCTCTGTGTTTTTTCAGTTTTTGGGTTTTTGCTTGTATGGTTTAAATAAGTGAATTTTCCTAAAATTCAGACATGATGACAGCCTAACATTGACCATCACTGCAGGCAGGAGGAGATTATTACTGCAGTCTAACTACAGTTTTTTGAGGATGATGTTTGTCAGAAAATCCACTTCTGCTTCACTGACTCAGACTGACACACTTTTTAAATTGAATCAAACATGTTCTGGTTTTCAGAGACAATAATAATAAAAAAAAAACATTATAAAAGATGAATCATTCAAAGTCTAAGATCAATATGTTTTATATTCAGACAGTCACACCAAGAATCAGTTTTTATCAACACAAACTAACAAGCATAACTCTTTAACTGATAACTTAACAAGCAGTGAAAACTAAACTATCACATTTCTCAGGACTGAAGAAATGTAGACTCCACTCAGTCTCACATTCAAACCACCAAAATCTCAGTTGCAGTAATGTGGGTGGAGCAGTTCAACAACAAACTGCAGGTTGGTACCAGAGCCAAAGCTCCGTCCTACAGTCAATATGTTCTTGTACTGATCTGTGTCGTGTCCTTAAACTCGCTCTTCTGCTTTCAAGGTAAACAGCTTTTATTTAGAATCACTCTCAGTCACATTAGCAGCTGTGTAGATTATAGACTATCACAGCTGATCAACTAGATTTAATCACATGTTGGTAAATTAATTAAATTCACTGTGAACATTTCTTCTTTGCTGTTTGATGTGTCAGTGACGACAGCTGTCAGCGAATCACTTAAACGGAGCTGAAAGGAGCTGAAAACTGTTGCCTGATGTTTCTCAGGCAAGTTCTGCACTTTTAGGAGCAACTTAATTCTGTTTAACAAAATATTTCTAGAAATTTGAGGTTTACATCTGTGTGTTGAGATTTCATGGAGTGATTAACTGTCTGCAGGCTGATTGTGAAGAGGAGACGTGTACTGACTTCAGGCTTCAGACTGTGGGCTCGTTCTCGTCCATCATCTGAGCAGTCATCATGGACTGGTTTCACTCTGTTTCTCTGTGGAATTTTATTCTCAGCTTGGGTTTTGTTAAAGGTAAATAAGTATGTTTTTAACAGACTCTACTTTGAGATCATTTTAGATAAAAAATAATTAACTGATGAGTAGGTTTAAAACACTGATTCAGTTTCATTTGTTGAAATATTTCCAGTGTGACGTTTTTAATGCTCACATGTAATTTATAAACCATTTATTTCTTTAGTTTAAAAAAAGCGAAGCAAGTTTCTTGTGGCAACGAGTAGAGACACTTTAACTTCCTTTAACTAAAGACCTCAGCAATCATGCATGTAAGAGGAAACAGTGAACTCCATCAGCATGCACATAACAGCGAAAATCCTGATCAAACCATAAACAGTAGTTTCCATTTTTCATGTCCACAGTGAAGAGTTTTGCTTTGTTTCTCCAGCAGCACAATCCTGAAACAGTTTCAGAGTCTCTGTGTTTCCAAACTGAGCTGATAAATATTTACAGTAACATCTGTGTTATTAGTTGATGTTGAGCTCCATCTGCAGGAGGGACAAAGTTAAACTGTCACCAGTGTTTAGTTTCTCTCACATTTATCATGGAGCAGATCTCAGTGGGAGTGGATGTTTGATGTGGATGTTTACAGGCTGAAATCCTTCTAATGTGACATGTTTTCAGTGCTCACATGTAAATTACAACCATCCAGTTTCTTCTTCATGATTTCAAAACCTCTCAGTGAATCAAGTTTTCTGTGAGCTGTTTAAATTGACTTTAGATTTTGGTGGATGGTCAAACTGTGGCTGCTTAACTGTGCTGACTGCAGAGATACTGAATAAGTCTGATCAACAGATTCATGATGAAAGTCATGGAAACAAAATCATCATCACAGTTATCTTGGTCAGTACTGAGATCGCCTTCATTTCAGCAGAAACTGATCTCAGAACAATGAAACACAATAATTGTTTTATTAAGTTGATCTTGTTTTAATAAGTAACTAATAATGAACTCTATTAATGGCACAGCCTTAATAAAGGCGTCCTGCAGCACAGCTCTCTGATGGTTTCATTATTTCCTTCATGCTGAGGAAAAATCATTGTTTCCATGTTTGTCACAGCAGAACTTCATCAGATTGTTGTTGTTGATTTTGTAGTTTGTAGATTTGTGTTTGATCATTTTGAAAAAATCAACCAACGAAGCAGTGATTTTTGTCAGCGTTGTCTCTGACTCACTGTGAAAGGAGTTGTGATGTTGTCTAAAGTTGTGAGTGTGTCTGCTCCTCTCTGTCTCCTCAACAGGATCATTTGTAGTGGATGTGACACAGAGCTCCTATCAGGCAGAGGAGAACCACAACATCACACTGGAGTGGACGTTCACCACCAAACCAGACACGTCCATCTCAACACTGAAGATCCTCTGTAGCCTGATAGGTGATGTAGGAATGTTTAGCTTATTTTAGAGTTTAGAAATATGTTATCATAGAATGTAGAATTATTGTAGGGACACTGTTTGTAAAGTAATAAAGGCCTCACTCTCTTGTGAAGTTAGGAGTAGATTTTAGAAGGCTTCTCCCCCACTGAGTGGAAATTCCCCAGAGGATGCAAGGTAGGGGTTTATGACCTCTAGGGAGTCATCTACCCCCACAGTGTTTTAACTGTTACACACACACATCCACACGCACACTCACTCACGAGCACTCACATAGACACGTGGGAACGTGCACATGTAGGCATTCACGTGCTCGTGCACATACACACAGACAGAGTTTGCAGCACACCTTAGAGGGGGTTTTATGATGGGGTCACTTCTATAAAGCTGACTGTAACCAACAAAGGAGTGAAGATTTTTGCAGAGGGACACCGGCCTCATCTTCCCTTCTAGAAGTGCATGCTTAAATGAAGAAGAATGAAGATGAATGTAGATGAATAAAGATTTTGTGAAAATGACTACTGAGTCCGGTGCCATCTCTGGATGCTCGAGGAATAAAAAGAACCGGGGTAAAACTGAATTCTCAACAGTTTTGGTGCCGAACCCGCGGGATTCGCTCGAGGCCCAGAGATGAATTGGCAGAGCTGAGATCGTGAAACGAGGCGAACAGAGAGCTAGCTCACATGATTAAAAGGTAAGCACGACCTGTTTATTTTCGAACCGTGCATATTGTTTAAAGCCTAAATTATCTGTTCGCTAAGTTGAACGTATCCCAGTGTAAATTCACTCAGTAGAAAAAGGCGGCTAGTGTCCGTCTCAGTGCGACTAAAGCAAGAGACTTTTGATAAGAACTACAGGTTGATGTTTAGCGCCCCGTAAGGATATCTCGGTGCGTTAAAGCAGGAGACGTTTGTTACGGATTAATAGAATCGGTGTTTCATCCGTGGCGGTGTTTGATCCGTCTTAGTTATTAGGAAAAAAAGTGGCGGTGTTTGATCTGTCCCCGTGCGTTACAGCAGGAAACGTGTGTTACTATTGGTTAGAAAGCGGGGCTGAGAGGCCTCGTCGCCAGCTACGGGCTGCGCGTGTCACGGGTTTGGTTACCCCACCTAGTCTCGGACGCGGGGCTAGGACCTGAAGGCAGGAGATCCAGGGTGGTGACCTGGGGATTCGTGGCTCCTTAAATAACTAAAGCTAGGTGTTGGATCCTAGTCGTGGTTGATAACGTGCATGAGAGTGGGGGGCAAGTTGCTTTGTTAGTGAGAGAACGACTGCTTGGCTCAGCCCACTGACTGCAGTGTGTAGATTGCGTGTGTGTGTGAAAGCGCAGTTAGAGTCGGCGTCTCGTCTGAAGTACGGGAGTCGATTAAAGTAACAAAAAGAATTCGTGTCTAAAAGTGTGTGTTTGTGGTGTGCAGAAATCGCGGCAGGAGGCCGTGTCGCGAATTGTTGCAAGCTGTGAAGTCAATTGGGGAGTTTAATTTGGTTTTATATTTTTTAGGGGAAGAGAAACTGCGGTATCAAGTCCGTGGCGCATGTTTGAACAATTCGTGAGGCGCACAAGCGGACGGTACCCGCTTTGTGTGCCACTTGGGTCGTTGTCCTGAATCAGCAGAAGTGTCTCGCAGAAAGTTTGAATGGAACTGCGAGAAGCATGAAGTGTGTGTGAGCCAGCCTCGAGGGGGCGGGTTCACAGGTGGGACGAACGAAGAGTAAAGTGTGAGTGTGTGTGAGAGAGAAAGAAAAGGTGGGGGCAAGTGAGCAGCCTGCAAGTGTGTGTGAATTCCTTGATGACAAAGAGGGAGACAAAGTAGATTAGATGATTTTCTGTGAAATAATAAGAGTTAAGAAATCGTAGTGATCAAAGAGGAGAAAATGAACTAAAGTAACTAAAGCAAATTAAAGAGTGGATTAGTGTTAGACTAATGATAAATAAATTGATAAAATTAATAGTGACATTTAAAGGTGATTAAGTACTCAAGGATGAATGGAGAATTTGATTGCTGACTGTATGAGAGCTGTTGGACTGAAAGGAAATGAGGTTGAAGGAGTGAGTTAACAGGTTAATGTGGGGTGAAAAAAAGAGAGAAAAGAAAATGATGAAAACAAAGAAAATAAAAAGTGTGGAAGTGTGAGTGGGAAATTGTCTCCAACTGGGGGAAGCAGTGACGCTACAGGCAGGGCCGTTGCTAGCCATTTGGGTGCCCTAAGCACAAATGCTTTATGGTGCCCCCCCCCCGCCACTGAAAAAAAAAAAAAAAACCATTAATACTTTTGAATTTCTCAGTGGAATTTGTTTAATTAAATAACAACAAACATGACAGTTAAACAAATAAATAAGGTTGAAGGAGGTTAAAAATACTGTTACAAATAAATACTGAAACAAAAATTGAACATTGGAACAAGAACAAAGAGCCTGGCAATAATGTGTAATTTTTTTTTATAAAAAAATAATATATATAATATAATAGTATTATTATTAATATATTTACAAATAGTTTCACAATAGAATTTAAATAAGAAACTTAAATAAGAAAAATAAGAATTTGAACACAAAAGCCACATTCCTTAAGTAACTATGTTAAACATTTTTACAATTCGTTGTCAGAGTATGCCCTAGACTCTAGGGCATACTCTGACAACCAGAAAATGCAGGCGTGGTGTGCCTCTCTAGGGCCTAGAGAGGCACACGCCTGCATTTTCTGGTTGCAAAATCAGCTATAAGGTCATCATATGATAGCTTCTGAGCCACGTCACCATTGATGCTGATAACAGCCAGACCACTTAAACGTTCCTGCCCCATTGATGAACGCAGGTACGTTTTAATGAGTTTGAGCTTTGAAAAGCTTCGCTCAGCAGAGGCAACTGTGACAGGCAGGGTCAGTGCAATACGCAGAGCAATCCACAGATTGGGATATACCTCTTGAAGCTGATTGTCATGTAAAAATGACAGCATTTCCAAAGCAGACGTCTGTGGTGGCAGCTGAGGAAGGTTGATGATTTCCTGCATCATCTCAGGTCCATCAATGTCAGCTACTCCCTTATCTGTCAGTGTCTTCTGTACTTCAGTGCAGTGTTTTTTTAAATCCTCCTTGGACATCCCATTCACTTTGCTGAAATCAAGCAGCACTCCATATTTCTCCTTCACTTGATTCATGGTCTCAAACCTCTCCTGTAGGGAGATTAAAGCAGAGTCCACAACACAATTGAAAAATGTGACCTCAAGCTTTTTAAGGGCATCATGGAGGGGCTCATCAACAGTTTCATATGCAAACTGCCTTTTTGTGCTCCTGAGCCTTTTCTCCTTCAACTGTGGTTCTATGTTCAGGGCCTCACAGAGTTCTTTGGCAGCTGACACAGCCTCATCAAACCCAGACTGTCTGTATTTAGAGAGGTTACTTTTGGCAGTGTCAATGAGCCTGACAGCAACATCGAGCTGCATGGAGCTGGACTGTAGTAACTTGTTCACCTGGTTTGTGATTGTAAGAAGTTCACACCACACGATGGAGCAAATCAAAAATCGAAATGAGGCTACTTCCTCAGCAAGCACTTGAGCCTCCACCTTTGCGACTGCATCACTTACAGCTTCTCTGGCCTCCAGGAGAGCATCCCTCACTTCTTTTGTCTGACTCCGGACAGCAGTTACACTTTGAAGCCTGCTTTCCCATCTAACGTCACTCCAAGATTTAAGTGTCAATTTCACATGTTTTGTTAAAATGGCCCATCGCTGGGTGGCACTGGAAAAGAAATTGAACAACTTCTGCAAATACCCAAAGTAGCCAGTTGCATCTGGAGAGGACTTGGCAGCATCAGCTATGACCAGATTCATCGTGTGAGCTCCACAAGGCACAAACAATGCTCTCGGGTTTAATTGTAGCAGTCTGGCCTGAACACCTTGCTTCTTCCCCTTCATGTTGGCCCCATTGTCATAGGCCTGTCCTCGACAGTTTTCAAATGGAATGCCAAGCTCCTTCAACTTGTCAAGGACAACATTGGACAGGTTAAGGCCAGTTGTTTGCTCCACATTTATATAGCCAAGAAAGTATTCTTTAATATCTGGTTGTGCTTGGAAACAAACAATGCGTACTATGACTGACATTTGTTCAGTGTGACTCACATCTGGAGTACAGTCAAGAATGATGGAGAAGTATTTTGCCAACTGGATTTGCTTCACAATGGCGCGGAATGTTTCTGAAGAGATAATCTGAATTAGTTCGTTCTGTGTCTCAGGGCTGAGGTAATGTGTGTGGGAACCTTCATCTTTTATGTTGGCCAAGTGATTTGCCATTACAAGGTCATATGTTGCCATAAGCTCTACTTCCTTCAAGAAGTTGCCATTGTCCGGCTCATAAAGACAGTCAGAAGAGCCCCTAAAAGACAAATTTCTGGAAGCCAGTGAGAGAGTTATTGAGAGTAATCGTTTGAGAATCTCTCGCCACTTTTTCCTTTCTGCCTCTAGTAAGGTCAACTCCTGTTGATCTATTGCCATGCTTTTCTTTAGCCGTGTGTCCAGTTCTCTCCACTTAAGCATGCACTGTATGTGGTCTTGGCTACACTCATGACCCCTCAAACGGATGTTGATGTTCGACCAGTCACTGAAGCCCTCTGTACTCAGCTTTATATCCTTCACACTGAAAAGCTTACATGCAAAGCAGAACACAGCATTGTTCTGCGGTGAGTACACTAACCAGCTCCGGTGAACCTTTTCTCCATTGGGAAGAATTTTGAACTTAAGGCTAGTGTGAAATGCTCTTCCATCAGGCCCCTTTGGAAAATTAAAATCAGAGCTGACATTAAAAGGACCTCTCCGCACAATTTCAACACGATCAGCATCTACAATGTGAGCTGGCCAAAGAGCAGGATCGGTTGAAGGGGGCACACATGTCTCCACAGTGTCACTTTCTGATAGTCTCTCAGTGACAGGACTCTCAGTGGTACTTGTGTATGGAACTGTACCTGAACTGGTGGTTGATGGTTCTTGTTCTTCTTGGCTAGGGATTGTTGCAGGGTCTACAATGGCTGGTGGTTGATGTCCAGGGATGGCACTACTACTGGATGGTTCATCCTGTCCTTGAGATCCTCCTTGAACATATTTAAGCATTGACCCTGCATACAAGAGAAAATATTCAGGGATTTTACAGAAATACAATTTTGAATCTACAGTAGGCCTACGAAAGATTGCATTATAAGACTAATAAATTAAGTAAGTCACTGGTACATTTAAAAATTACTAACTATATTTTACATGTATAGATTTTCATAATGGCAAATGGCAATATAAACATGCTGTACATAATTTGATATAAATGCGCAAGTAGGAAATCTATATTACTGGAAGATATAGGTTTCATATTACAGTTTCACCAACAGATGTCGCCCTTGATCTATGAACCTAAAGAAAGACGAGAACTATTTATGTGTTCAGACGTCAATGGCATAAATAAGATATGCGTCTTTATAGATATCCTGAAATGCAGCAACATACAAAGTAATCTTGTCTAATCTGATAATAATACTTGACTGCATCACTGACCTATCCCAAAGTTAAGGTTAATCAGTAGCATGCATGACGTTAGCCAGCTAGCAACCTGAGGAGGGAAATGCTAGTCTCACGAATCACGATAACGTTAGCAATCGTGACTCACGATTGCTAACGTTATCTGAAAACCGTCAATTGAGTGACCATGATGAGTTGCTTTTAGTAGTCCATTCTATATTCATATCCACAACGTAAACAAACTACCCAACATCAATCATTTGCAACATTTGTTAACACAGTATGAACACTGCTAACAGGAGCTATCACAGAGTTGACGGACATGAGCGTGCAAGCAAGGGCTACAATAATGAACTTTTTTTATTATTATTATTTAAACATTGCCTTACCAGCAAGCGACGCCTGAGTTTCATCACGCTTCCTCTTCTTCTTTCTTTTCTCCGCTCCCGACTCCTGTTGCCGTTTCGAGGCCATGTTCAAACAGGTGTTTACCAATTATAGAACAGACCACTGGGAGTGGGGGGGCACCAGGAGGAGACTGGAGACAGGGCACAAAGCAGATTCACCCCTTTTCTCGGGAAAATTGTTTTATGTTGCTTTTGTATTGTTTAACCATATTAATGCATATGATATTTATAGTATTAATATGGTTTACTTTTTTTTTTTACGACCCTGATTTTTTTGGTGCCCTACCGGCCATTTGGTGCCCTACGCAGTGTGCGTTATGTGCGTTTGCGGAGCTACGGCACTGGCTCCCCCTTCCCTGTGCTTGTGTATATGTGTGTGTGGGTGGCTGAGCACTTGTTTATAGGCGGCGTCAGGCCTGGAGGGTGTGGCCCTGCAAGGGGACTGGCCACACCCGAAGCCACACACCTGCTGCTGATCAGGCCTCGTCGGGGGAGCTACTTAAGAGAGTCTTGGAGCTCCCACCGACGCGGGATCATTCCTTGAGACTCCACGTTAGTCGGCCCATTGAATTGAGTTAATGTGTGTAAGTGTATGCCCGCGGTTATTTGTGTCCTGACGGCTGCGTCTATTGTTTCCCGCAGGAGGAGCGTGGAAGGCACGAAGAGCAGCAAGCACCGGGGGGTGCTGACACGGGAGCGGAGAGCACAGAGACACGAACTATTCACGCAGAGACACGACACGGGAGTCTGGGAGAACACGGGGATTTATTGTTGTTTTTGTTCCACTCTGTAAATAAACACACTGTTTATACATAGAGCACCGCACCTGGGTCCTCCTTTCCCCACACCTTCCACGGTGTGCCATGCCGCACCGTGACATATGGAAAGACACTATCACGCTTATATACAGTTGAAGACTATATATCTTATTTTTACACTGGAACATGAACACAACCCACATTTGTGGATCTGTGGGACGTTGGCAAGGGGAAATTTGTCTCAATTCGTAAGTGAGCAAGAGGAAAGTTGTGTGTTTGGATAAATTGGGTGGAGTTTTTGTTGTTGTGGGTAGCATGGTGCCACAGTGGTTAGCACTGTTGACTCCCAGCTAGAAGGTTCTGAGTTTGATTAAACCATCTGAACTTTTTAAATAAACATCTTAACTTTCTGTGTGAAGTTTGCATGTTCTCCCCGTGGTTGTTCCGTACCCCTCGGGGTATTCTGGATTCCTCCCACAGCCCACAGATATGCAGTTAGTAAGGTCAGGTTAATTGGTGGTGGTCGCTGTGTGTTAGTTTGATCAATGACCTGTCTAGAGTGTGCCCTGCCTTTTGCCATTGTTACCATGGAAATGGATTGTATTTCACTCACATTTGCAACTAAAAAAACAGACCTACAATTGAAACGTATTTAGGAGCCACATGTGTACAAAAAGTCTGATAATATTAAGCCTACGCACACTGCAAGGGTAAAAGTAGCAGTGATGATAACACTGGGACAGTTTAACATGGAGCTGGAGTCGGTTTACACCACAGTGAGGAGCAAAGAGGTCAGTCTGAGAGAAACGTTTCTATGTTTCTGGCAACATAGAAAACAGTGCTTTTCACCATGAAAACATTTACTGGTAAAAAGCTAGTGGAAGTCCTTTATCAAACCACCTGATCAACCAACAAACTTTGCAGCTGTTCCATCCACTGTTGTTTGTTTTACACAGCAAAACATCTGGAGTTAGCCTCCAGTGTGCTTTACTAGACCATATTTATTTCAAGGCTTTTGTAACATTTTTCAAATTGAAAGTGAAATAATATAAAATACTATGTTAATTAAGTTGTATTAATATTAAAAGAAGAAGAAAAATGGCAGAAATGATACAAATGCAGCATTGTTATTTGACAAAAATTGTAGTGGATGTCATTTGTGGACCTCAATTTTTACAGATTTAACCTCCTAAGATCAGAACGTTTTCATGGCATACATTTTTAATTTCTCTTTGTTTTTACATTCATCAGGTCCCAATCAGCCCAAAATGCAAAGACTGACGTGATTTTTATAAACCTAACAACACAACAGTCAATTGATATTCTCAGGTATGGAGGGGGAAGTCAGCAGGAGGGGTCATAGTAGGAGTTTTGCCAGAAGAGAGGAGTCACATTGACAGGGATCATCCCTGAGGCTATCACACAAAATGCAAAGTTACTATCACATTAAATATGAGCAAATGTAGAGAATAAGATCCACACCTCTTCTGGTGCCATGCACTTACACATCCTCATCATCTGAACTGCTGTCTTACTGTCCCTCCATCATCTTCATCATCCTTCAATGCTTCTGTGTGAGTCCTGGAAGTCTAAAAGATCATGATATCACACTTAACTGGAACCAAACTTCTTTCTTTTTGTTCCGCCTGTTCCGTTTGGTTCTTTTGCCATCAGAATTATTTTCTAAAGGCCAAGAAAGATGCCCAATGGGTTTACTTTACCAAATGGACCATCCCGGCCTTGCCATATTGGTCTACTTGATTGACCTTTGTTTTTATTGTTTATTTTATTTTATTTTCACTTGCTACACACACAGACATGACTGGGGTAAGGAAAAGAGAGAAAGAAAGAGAGGTAGGGTAAAAAAAACAGTGGGGAAGAGGAACGGTGATAAAGGGCAAAAAACAAAAACCAAGAAAACAAACAGACAAAAATACACACATTAATCACCTGGATCACCTGTTGAGAAAGAAAAAAGAGAAAACAAGCAAAAAAGAGAGCAATATAATAAACAACATCATCGCGATGATGTATGTGAATATAACAGTAAATACTAAATGTTAAACATTATTGTGCAGCACGTAAGATCGACAGCGCACGGTGTGCTTTGAGGTAGGAGCCAAAAAGGGTGTAGTTTGTGGGTGTGAACACCCGTGTGTACACCTGTGAGCATGAGCGCACTTGTTTTTAAAAGGTTCCTTCATGTAATGATCTGCTGGGGAGCCATAGCTGCGTCCTCCGGGACATTAAGCAGGTATGGAGGAGATCCAGGCTCCAGATATCCAGAGGCCCTCAGAGCACAAGAGACCAAGAAAAACCAACAGAGGGGCAGCTGAGCCACTGTCCCAGAAAGAGAAAAGCAGACCGCCCCGACTCTGCAGCAGCAGAGATGCCCCAATCGGATGGCAACTCCTCCTCCCAGCTCCCCCACCCCAACAGGCAACAGAGAGTGGGGGGGTGAAGACTCCAAACCACCCTCCGCCCGCTCATATGTAGTGTTGATGCATGTGTAAGGTGCATTTAAAACCCAGGAGGGCATGGAGCTACCTGCCAGAGAGCAGCAGGTAAGTGCATAGCCCCTCCCGAGAGCCCTCAATGTCTACGTGTATTTAAAATTGAGAGGTGGGCAATGGCGCCAGGAGTGAGGTTGTACACCCTGATGGTCTTCTGGATGCCATGTAGCGTGCCCACCTCCAAGGTCCAAGGTGTCAGTAATGTGAATGTCTAAGTTGTGGGATAAAATTGAGGCACAGGCAGCCAGAAGGGGACAGAGGGGGGGATGCCTCCCCTGCACCCTGGTGACACACCTTTACCCCAAGGCCTTGCATGTGTGGGTGATTGTGGTGGAGCAGGACAAGGGAGGCAGCAGGAGATGGCGAGGGAAGGAAGAGAGGGGCAAGTGGCCCCTCCCTTGGGCCAGCTCCCCCGCTGACCCCAGTAGGCACTCCGATACTCTGCAACCCACCAGGGCAAGGGGGCCCAGGCCCATCCGGAATGGGGCCCAGTTCAGCAGCACCGCCCGACCCACAGAGCCCGAAGCAGCCCACCCGACCCCACCACAAAAGTTCATGATATGTCTAATATCATGAATTTTTCCGCTCTCCTGAATATTTCTTGAGCATGGGATAAGTGTGGGTTCAAAGTGCATTTTAAGTCTAAGTTACCTCTAGACCAGGGATGTTACAGTGCCCAAAGCGATGACTACTTCACTGGTACATCATATGGAAGCCAACAGCACCCTAACCCTAATAAATATTTCTGATCTTGTAACAGAGTATGAGAGGGTTAAATTGATGCAAGTGCTTCAACTAAAAGTCCACACTAGTGTGGGTTAGGTCCCATAACTGGTTGTTAAAAACCTCACTATACTATATCAAAGTGAGACAAAGATAGAGCGATATCAAAATCTATGAATCCCACGGGTGTGTGTCTCCATCGCTATGATTGTTTCCAAGATCTTAGTACTGACTATGGGTGGGTTTCAATAATCGATTTATTGATTCAAATCAATTTTAGCTTTAATAATGAAATATTGATTCATTAAAATCATGAATCAAATTTTAAATATACATGTACTTTGCTAGAAATGTCAGAATCTCAGTTTAAACCTGACTACAACAACCACGAAACATGGTTTCCGCAAGAAGACGTAAACACAGAGCGCGGACCCAACGTATCAGAATCAGTGAGGTGTTGGCTTTCACACCCAGCCGTTGGGGCTGAAAGCCGAAACCTTACAGATTCTGATGTTCAATTCAATTCAATTCAATTTTATTTATATAGCGCCAAATCACAACAAAAGTCGCCTCAAGGCGCTTCATAGATACAGAGAAAAACCCAACAATCATATGACCCCCTATGAGCAAGCACTTTGGCGACAGTGGGAAGGAAAACCTCCCTTTTAACAGGAAGAAACCTCCGGCAGAACCAGGCTCAGGGAGGGGCGGCCATCTGCTGCGACCGGTTGGGGTGAGAGAAGGAAGACAGGATAAAGACATGCTGTGGAAGAGAGACAGAGGTTAATAACAGATATGATTCAATGCAGAGAGGTCTGTTAATACATAGTGAGTGAGAAAGGTGACTGGAAAGGAAAAACTCAATGCATCATGGGAATCCCCCGGCAGCCTACATCTATTGCAGCATAACTAAGGGAGGATTCAGGGTCACCTGGTCCAGCCCTAACTATATGCTTTAGCAAAAAGGAAAGTTTTAAGCCTAATCTTAAAAGTAGAGATAGTGTCTGTCTCCCGAATCCAAACTGGAAGCTGGTTCCACAGAAGAGGGGCCTGAAAACTGAAGGCTCTCCCTCCCATTCTACTTTTAAATACTCTAGGAACAACAAGTAGGCCTGCAGAGCGAGAGCGAAGTGCTCTAATAGGGTGATATGGTACTACAAGGTCATTAAGATAAGATGGGGCCTGATTATTTAAGACCTTGTATGTGAGCAGGATTTTGAATTCAATTCTGGATTTAACAGGAAGCCAATGAAGGGAAGCCAAAACAGGAGAAATATGCTCTCTCTTTCTAGTCCCTGTCAGGACTCTTGCTGCAGCATTTTGGATTAGTTGAAGGCTTTTCAGCGAGTTTTTTGGACATCCTGATAATAATGAATTACAGTAGTCCAGCCTGGAAGTAATAAATGCATGAACTAGTTTTTCAGCGTCACTCTGAGACAGGATATTTCTAATTTTAGAGATGTTGCGCAAATGGAAGAAAGCAGTCTTACATATTTGTTTAATATGTGCGTTGAAGGACATGTCCTGGTCAAAAATGACTCCAAGGTTCCTCACCGCGTTACTGGAGGCCAAGGTAATGCCATCCAGAGTAAGAATCTGGTTAGATACCATATTTCTAAGATTTTCAGGGCCGAGTACAATAACCTCAGTTTTATCTGAATTAAGAAGCAGAAAGTTAGCGGCCATCCAGGTCTTTATGTCTTTAAGACATTCCTGCAGTTTAACTAATTGGTGTGTGTTATCTGGCTTCATGGACAGATAGAGCTGGGTGTCATCAGCATAGCAGTGAAAAGGTATGCTATGTCTTCTAATGATACTGCCTAAGGGAAGCATGTATAATGTAAACAGAATTGGTCCTAGCACTGAACCCTGTGGAACTCCATAATTAACCTCAGTGTGTGAAGAGGACTCTCCATTTACATGCACGAATTGGAGTCTATTAGATAGATATGATACAAACCACTGCAGTGCAGTACCTGTAATACCTACAGCATGTTCTAATCGCTCTAATAGGATATTATGGTCGACAGTATCGAATGCTGCACTGAGGTCTAGCAGGACAAGCACAGAGATGAGTCCACTGTCAGAGGCCATAAGAAGATCATTTGTAACCTTCACTAAAGCTGTTTCTGTGCTGTGATGAGCTCTGAAACCTGACTGAAACTCTTCAAATAAACCATTCCTCTGCAGATGATCTGTTAGCTGTTTGACAACTACTCTTTCAAGGATTTTTGATATGAAAGGAAGGTTGGAGATTGGCCTATAATTAGCTAAGACTGCTGGGTCTAGAGATGGCTTTTTGAGTAAAGGTTTAACTACAGCCAGCTTGAAGGCCTGTGGTACATAGCCGATCATTAGAGATAGGTTGATCATATTTAAGATCGAAGAATTAATTAATGGCAGGACTTCTTTGAGCAGTTTTGTAGGAATGGGGTCTAAAAGACACGTTAATGGTTTGGAGGAAGTAATTATTGAAGTTAACTCAGAAAGATCAATTGGAGAAAAAGAGTCTAACTTAACATCAATGGTACTAAGAGTAGCTGTAGATAATATTACATCTGTGGGATGATTATTGGTAATTTTTTCTCTAATGATAAAAATTTTATTTGTGAAGAAGTTCATGAAGTCATTTCTAGTTAACGTTAAAGGGATGGTTGGCTCAAAAGAGCTCTGACTTTTTGTCAGCCTGGCTACAGTGCTGAAGAGAAACCTGGGGTTGTTCTTATTTACTTCAATCAGTGATGAATAGTAAGATGTTCTGGCTTTGCGGAGGGCTTTCTTATAAAGCAGCAAACTATTTCTCCAGGCTAAATGATGATCCTCTACATTCGTGACACGCCATTTCCTCTCCAGATTACGAGTCATCTGCTTTAGGGTACGTGTTTGAGAATTATACCACGGAGTCAGGTACTTCTGATTTGAGCCCTTAGTTTTCACAGGAGCTACAGTATCCAGAGTCGTACGTAGTGAGGAGGTGAAATTATTAACAAGATAATCGACCTCTGTTGGGGTAGCGTTCAGATAGCTGCTCTGCTCTGTGTTGGTACAGGGCATTGGAGATGATAACAGTGGGTGGATTATATTCTTAAACTTAGTTACAGCACTTTCAGAAAGACATCTACTTTGATAAAGTCTACTCTTCACCGCTGTGTAATCAATTATTGTAAAAGTAAATGTTATCAGGAAATGATCAGACAGGAGAGGGTTTTCAGGAAACACTGTTAAATGTTCAGTTTCTATGCCATATGTTAAAACAAGATCTAGAGTGTGATTAAAGTGGTGGGTGGGTTCTTTTACATTTTGAGAGAAGCCAATTGAGTCTAATAACAGATTAAATGCCATGTTGAGGCTGTCATTTTTAGCATCTACATGGATGTTAAAATCACCCACAATAATTATTTTATCTGAGCTCAGAACTAAATTAGATATAAAGTCTGAGAAATCAGACAGAAACTCTGTGTAAGGCCCAGGTGGACGATAGATGATAACAAGTAAGACTGGTTTCTGAGTTTCACAGCTGGGGTGGACGAGGCTAAGCATCAGGCTTTCAAATGAATTAAAAGTCTGTCTTGGTCTTTCATTAATTAATAGGCTGGTGTGAAAAAATTGCTGCCACACCGCCCCCTCGGCCTGTGCTTCGAGATTTCTGGTAGTTAGAATGACTCGGGGGTGTTGATTCATTTAAACTAACATAATCATCCTGCTGCAACCAGGTTTCTGTAAGGCAGAGTAAATCAATTTGTTGATCAATTATTAAGTCATGTACTATAAGGGGCTTGGAGGAGAGAGACCTAATATTTAATAATCCACATTTCACTGTTTTACTCTTTGGTTCAGATGTGTTGGCTTCGTGTTTGTGTTTTTTGCACTAGATTCTGAAGCTTCAAGTTTCATCACTCTCCAATCAAAATTGACTGAACCAGCAGCAAAAGAAGCTCCAAAGTATACAGGAGAGGTGGAGGAAGATCTCAGCCTGGGTGTTTATTGTCTTATGTAGTCTGGAAGATGAGTGGATGGTGGGGTGGGTGCAGTTTTCTCTGTGGTGGGGTTGGGAGGACTGTCCCGGGCTCTGTGGGGCCGGGAGGCGCTGCTGCGCTGGGCCCCGGTCTGGATGGGCCTGGGCCCCCTTTCCCTGGCGGGTCGCGGAGTATGGGAGTGCCTACTGGGGTCAGCGGGGGAGCTGGCCCCAGGGAAGGGTCACTTGCCCCTCCCTTCCTTCCCTCCCCATCTCCAGCTGCCTCCTTCTTCCCGCTCCACCACAACCACCCACACATGCAGGGCCTTGGAGTAGGGGTATGTCACCAGGGTGCAGAGGAGGCTACCCCCCCCCCCCCCCGTCCCCTTCTGGCTGCCTCTGCCTCAATTTTATCCCACAACTTAGACATTCACATTAGTCACACTCTCATTACACATACATATAGGATCTTGGGGGTGGGCACGATACATGGAGTCCAAATTACCATCAGGGTGTACACCCCACCCCTGGCATCGTTGCCCACCTCTCAATTTTAAATACACGTAGACATTGAGGGCTAGCAGGAGGGACCATGCGCTTACCTGCTGCTCTCTGGCAGGTAGCTCCAAGCCCTCCTGGGTTTTAAATGCACCTTAGAACACACATGCATCAACACTACAATGAGCGGGTGGAGGGGGGTTTGGAGTCTTCTCTCACCCCCATTCTCTGCGACCTGCTGGAGCGGGGGAGCTAGGAGGAGGAGTTGGCCGTCCGACTGCGGTCTGGAGTGTGGGGCCTCCCTTCTGCTGCGGAGTCGGGGCGGTCTGCCTCTCCCCACCGTAGGGAAAAGGGTAACACCACCTGGGTCTGGGTGCAGTTCCCCCCTCCAGGGGCGGGGGCACCTAGACCCGGTTTGTAGAGTACGCTTGGGGAGTGTGATTGTGTGTACAGCGTCTCTTTATGTCTGTCTCCACGTTGGTTGAGTGTGGAGTAAGTGCATATGAGAGCATGAGGGTGGGAATGGATGTTTGTATCTGTGTGTGCCTGTATGTCTGTGTCTATATGTCAGGTTGGGTGTCAGGCACCACCTCTCTGGGGACATCTCAGGCCCTCCAAGGTTTGGAGGCCTATCTCCCCCTACCACCACTTCCCCTGCCAGTGGCGGTCCCCCTCGGACATCGGTGCGTTGGTGGTTCTTTGTGTCTGGGGGTGGGCGTCCAGGTACACACCGGCTCACTCCTTGGCGGCCGCTTATCGGGGCCTGGAGCCTGGGGCTCGCTCGGGCCACTTCGGAGGTGGGGTGCCCCCGGCCTCTCGGCCTGGGGCTCGGTCACTCAGGCGCGGCTGGCTGCCGGCGGAGCTCACGGGCGCGTCACTGCAACTCCCCCTGGCTTCTGCTCCGCGGCTGCTGGGTGAGCCCTCATCTGGGACTCTCCTCAGCTCTTTCTGGGACAGTGGCGCAGCTGCCCCTCTGTTGGTCTTCCATGGTCTCTTGTGTTCTGGGGGCCTCTGGATGTCTGGAGTTTTGATCTCCTCCATACCTGCTTCATGCCCTGAAGGACGGGGCTGTGGCCCCCCCACACCCTCTAGCAGATTATTACATGAAGGAACCTTTTAAAAAACAAAAAACAAGCGCGTCCATGCTCACAGGTGTACACACGGGTGATCACACCCACAAACTACACCCTTTTTGGCTCCTACCTCAAAGCACACTGTGTTCTGTTGATCTTATGTGCTGCACAATAATGTTTAATATTTAGTATTTACTGTCATATTCCCATATATCATTGTGATGTTGTTTATTCTATTACTCTTGTTCTCTTCAGCTTGTTTTCTTTTTTCTTTCTCAGCAGGTGACCCAGGTGATTGATATATGCATTTTTTTTCTCTGCCCGTTCTGTTGGTTTTGGTTTTTTGCCCTTCTCCCCCGTCCCTCTTCTCAGCTGTTTCTCTTTCCCTCTTTCTTTCTCCCCTTCTTTCCCCCAGTCAAGTCTGTCCCGTATTCAGTAAGTGAAAATAAAATAAACAATAAAAGGTGAATCAAATGGACCATTACGGCAAGGCTGGGATGGTCAATTTGGTAAAGTAAATCCGTTGGGCATCTTTCTTTGCCTTTAGACAACAATTCTGATGGCAAAAGAGCCAAACGGGACAGGCAAAAAAAAAAAAAAAAAAAAAAAAAAAAAAAAGAAGCTCCAAAGTAAGCTTCACATAAATATCATCATGAATTCCCTCTTACTTTTACTGTTTGGCTTCCACCATTTTAAAAATCACAGTAACTAATTACTTCCCCGAAAAAGTAATCCCATTACTTTACTGATTACTTATTTTCAAAAGTAATTACTTACTTAGTTACTTTTTAAAAACATGATTTACAACCTGAATATGTGATAAAGTGATAGATCTTTCAGCCCAGCGCTACTTTTTCTGCATAATCCATCATTCAAAATGTAATCAAATGGAAACGTCTCTTTTTAAAACTTGTTTTATTAGTTTTAATCTTTTAAAAAATTTTATTATATGCAACATTCTCTGACTGGAAGAAATTTGTTTAAAATTTAAACCTATTTTCTGCACATTCCAGCACATAAAATAACAATATTTTTTTGTGTTTACACTCAGTCTTTCAAATAGATGCAAGTAACACACAGTAGAAAATAAATAAAATCAAAGACTAGCGGTCCTTTTGCTCTATTTTCACCTGTATAGCAGGAGTGGGGAAGGCGGAGGTTTGCCCTGGTGCAGGTGCACTTTAAAATCTAATTAGTAAGCGGTTTATCCTGGTGCAGGTGTGCCGCAGCGGTCAGTTAAAGAATCCGCGAGTTTCTCTGTGAGTTTCCCATTACGTGGTAGCGCACTCGGTGCTTGCTCGGAAGTTTAGGGGGTTTTTTTCGCTGTAAAAAGAAGTTTTCTTCCCACGCACAATGGACGCTAATGTTTTTGTCACTTTTTATGGAATCAAACTCAAAGTAAGGTCAGTAGTTCCACGCTTTAAACGCTGCACGCTCATACTCTCTCCCGCACTCGATATATTATCGATTGTTGATCTGCACACAGCTACTACAATACTCAATACTTGAAATGTGCAATTCACTTGTATTTTTATTTTTATACCTATTTATTCTGTTTATCCCCTTCGTATATTTTATTTATATATGTGTCTGTATTTATATGTGTGTGTATATATAATATTCTGTAACTTCTGTCAGTGCTGTGCTTTTGGAAACCTAATTTTCCAGAGGAACCCACCCGAGGGATTAATAAAGTTTTATCTTATCTTATCTCTCTTAGCTGTTGTCACGACCGTCGCACTCGCATACGTCTCTGTCATGAGACATTCTTGCAAAAATAAAAATTAAAAAAATCACGGTTTTAGTAACACAGTGCTTACGGGAAAGTAATGGTAATCTAATTACCGTTTTTGCAATAGTAATCCCTTACTTTACTTGGAAAAAAGTAATCGGATTACAGTAACGCATTTAACACGTTACTGCCCATCTCTGCTGATAAATGATCAGAATTATAACATTACTGACTGAGGCAACATTTCCCTGATTCAAACCTTGTGAATCGCAATTTTAAAAAACAACCTTTTGAAAATCAGTTTTTAGTCATTATTATTATTATTATTATTATTATTATTGTGTGAGGCTCTTGTGGTCCTCCATAGTCAAAAGCTAGAAAAAAAGCATTCACTAATTACAAGCGATCTACTACTTAAAAATAATAATAATAATAATAATAATAATGGATACTTTATTGATCCCCATGGGGAAATTACTTGTTTTTCTCTGCATTTGACCCATTCACTCAGTGAAGCAGTGGGCAGCCCACTAAGCAGGCGCCCGGGGAGCAGTGTGTAGGGACGGTACCTTGCTCAGGGGTACCTCAGGGTAGCCGTTAAGTGGATTCGAACCGCCGACCTTCCGATCATGGGGCGACCACTTTACTGACTAGTTTTTTTCCCCTTCCCATTTTTTGTTGCCAATGATATTTGTGGTGTGAATGTTTCATAATCAACAGGAGGCAGGTTCACCATAACCACACACATCCAGACTCAGACATCATGTTACACGATACAGTCCACGGTAGCTATATGCTCCAAGTGAAGCTGAAGAAAGCATCTTCGTGGTTCAGAGGTTTCTCAGCAGAGGAGGATTTAGCTGAAACAGCTGAAGTCACGTTTGGTTTTTACAACAATGACAACAAAAAAAACACCAGTTTTGCTAACAGATGTAGAATTTTGCTGGAGCACAGCTCTTTACAGTTTATGTTTACATGAATTTCTAAATTAGTATAAAACATCAGAAACAAAGAAAAATCTTGTGCATAATATGGCAGAATCCTTTTTTTATGCGTCTTACAAACATTAAAAATGACACCTCAGAAATAAAATCTCAAAAGAAATTTAAACAAAACTTTATTTAAACATTAGGAACACAAAGCAAACACTAAAACTAAACCTAAACAATGATCAAACAGAACAAGAGGATACTGAACCTTAACCATCATGAAATGTATGATCATGGTTTTCCTGGTACATTTTAATAATGAGGTGATAAACTTAACTATTGCAGAAAGCATGTTCAAAAGTTGATTAATTCTGAGATCAGAAACCTTAGCCCCTTTTTCCATTAGTACCTACTTGGATCAACTTGGCACAATTTGCCAAGGTTTTCCATCTGGTACCAGGTCACAGTACCTGGTATCAGGTACTGTGACCTGATTCTTTACAAATCCTATCATGTGAATTCATGGATTTTTTTTTCACATTCTGTCTCTCACAGTTGAAGTGTACCTCTGGTGCAAATTACTGACCTCTGTCATCATTTTAAGTGGGGGAACTTGCACAATCGGTGGCTGACTAAATACTTTTTTGCCCCACTGTAAATCCCTGCTTCGAAATAAACTCTTTTTGTAGGTTTCATGTTGCGTATTGATTACACTGCGGGACGAGTGCTATGACAACAACCACTCACATTAGATAGTACCGGATTGTAGTGGAAAACCAGTCAAGTTGTGGGAAGTCGATCCAAGTAGCTACTAATTTCAAAACAGGCTTTTGAGTGTTTGGTTCCAAAACAGCTGATCAGAGTAGAGAAAGGAAGCCATCATTAATGGAGCTCCAATATCACAATTCACCATGGGAACAGGTAAATGAAGAGCAGTGCCTCCATATGCCAGTGCTGACCACGAGGCTAATTTACAAAAACAAAAATGGCAGGACCACTCACAGCTGTCCAACATTTTCTAAGCATGAAACTTTAATCAGTATGGATTTTCATGTGTCTCTTTGCGTGTCCGAGATGACTGAATCTTTTCTCACAAAAGCTACAGGAATACGGTTTCTCACCAGTGTGCCTTCTTACATGACGTTGCAACTCATAGTTCTCTCTGAATCCTTTCCCACAGGTGCTGCAAAGATGCGGCTTCTCACCTGTATGAATTTTTAAGTGATAATACAAATGTGCACGCCGACTGAATCTTTTCCCACAAACGGTACAGATATGGGGCTTCTCACCTGTGTGAATCCTTGCATGAGACTCAAGATGTGATTTATAGGAAAATCTTTTACCACAAGTGCTACAAGGATATGGTTTTTCACCTGTGTAACAGTTACCATGATTTTTCAAAGCTGATATCTGACGGAATTGTTTCCCACAGGTGCTACAAGAATACGGTTTCTCACCTGTGTGAATTCTGAGATGTGCATTCAGGTGACATTTAAACTGAAAATGTTTTCCACAGACGTCACATTTCAGAGACTTTTTCTTTGTGTCAGTTTTACTTTGATTCTCTGAAACAGCAGGGTTGTCTACTCTCTGACTGTGACTTCCGTTGCTGTGATGTCTCCTCTTCTTCAGCTCTGCATTTCTAGTTGATCCTGAGTCCACATGCTGGCTTGCTTTCTGATCTCGGCTCTCTGCTTCAGGAAAGCTGTGAGAAAGGAGATGCTCAACGTTTGTTTCTGATTCAGTGTGTGCACTTTCCTCATAAGCGGCTGTCACCATGAAGGCATCAGTCTCCTGCTTCAGTCCAAGCTGCTCTCCCTCCTGACTGCTGCACACTTCCTCCTGTTCCTCTTTAATCTGTGGAGGCTCTGGGTCCTCCTCAGTCAGACTGGAGTTCCTTTCTTGGATACAGACCTGTTGGTCTGTAAGAACCTCCTCCTTCTCAATGACATGTTGCTGTTGGAGGTCTGAAAAGACAAATGTAGGGGGTGGGGGTGACAGAAAAACAAACATTTGAGAAAATATGTTCTGATCTGAAACATTAACAGGTCTCTCCACAGTGAGAATGTGTCTCACATATACAAGTGAAATTTAAAGTGTACAAAATTTGACAAATTATTTGAGCACTGACGCAAGTTATCGTTTAGTTCTGGCACTCTTATTAGTAGAATGATCTCTTTCTGTTTACAATGTGAAAACTTTGTCACCGAGTGTTATAGTTTTAATGTGGAAAGGTCTTAATCTCGGGTAAGTAAGCAAGAGTTTCTCTGCATTTCTGTGTAAAGAAGTAAACAAATGAACCAATCACAAACAAGCTGTTTCTGATTGGTGGAGTCAGGTCAGACAACTATTTAAATGTGACTTAGTGACACACAGTCACACCTGTCCACCCAATAAAAGATGGGTGATCTTTTTGCTGAGTAATCTGACATTTTCGCCTCACACATAGTCTGTCTCACTCCCTTGGGCTGGAAGTGTATGTATAGTGATTATGCTGTAATGGGATTGTAATATTATTTTATGCCATGTTAGACCCCTAATTAAAGATTGTGAATTATTATGTAGTTTTAGTTTGCATTATTCTCCTGAATTAGAAGAAGGTGATAACTATTGCATTTGTTAAACTGATTTGCATTACATTAGACTGCTGATTTATTGTGAATGAATGATGTTGTTTTATGATGCATTATACTGCTGAGTTATAAGAAATACTGTTCGCAGAAAGTCATCGCCTTATTTGTCTGATTAGAAGAGAACAGAACATGCTGGAGTTTTCTGCCCCATCTCAGCAGGAGCAGATAAACAGGGAGCCAAGGTCGTAGCTTAGGCGCTGTGTGAGAGAAAGAATGTGAATGTTTAGGCTTTTATGATAAGGTGGGAAAACCAGAGGCTATAAGAGTTTGATCAATGCTCCACCATTTTGAGATCTGAGGCTGTCTGTGTACGGTGTCCATCTCCCACGCGTGTGATCATTAAAATCATCGTTTGACTCAACCCGGCCGGACCAGTGTTGTTATTGTGGTTTTTCCTCTTGAATCCATCCCCAATATTTGAATCCGTAACAGTGTGCTGCAAAGTGCACAAAAATCAAAGAATTTTGTGTTGAGGATAGGGCTGGGCGATATGGCCTAAAATTCATATCGTGATATAATTTGAAGCACGTGCAGTAACGATATATATATCGCGATATATTCTTTTCTTCTGTATAACGTATTTTCCACACTATAAGCCACACTTAAAATCCTTTAATTTTCTCAAAAATCGAGAGTGTGCCTTATGTATGAATTCTGGTTGTGCTTACTGACCTCGAACCGATTTTGGCGTGCAGAAATCTGTTCAAAAATGTTTTAGTACAACTTTGGTAAGCCGCACTGCTTGATGGATTGTCAGAGCATTACGGCTGCTGTAGTGAGGAGCTTCATGGAGTAATCTGGGTCCAAAACTCCGTCCACTTCAGGTCCCAAAGTCAAACGAATACTGAGAGTTAAAAACGGTCTAAATTCTTTCATCTTTAATAAAATCATCAGCGTTGTTGCTCTACCAGGTGTAACAATTAAGTTTAACATCCATGCATCCATGAAAACAGAATTTATTACATTTAACGGAGTTAGAAGTTAACAGGAAGTTAGCTCGTTAGATTCCACCCAAACATGTTGTGCTACGTGATTGCTACCGACACAGCTATGTTAGCATAACATTAGCACAGTGAAGCTGGAGGATGAACGCCAACTTTTTTCCACTCATTAAAATTTAACGTGAGGGATTCTGGTGGTCAGGGACAAATGCAATCGCATAGCAGGATGCTATACACGGGCCAAACATCAGTCAGGAGAACAACTGAGATTATTCATCCACAATACAAGGTTAGTTATTAATATACTGCAACAACATGGGAATAGAACAGCTGCGAGAGAATTCAACATTAATGAATCAATGTTACGGAAGTGGAGGAAGCGCAGTTTTTGGCTTTCCCCATATTTCAAAAGTGCTTCATCTCTTTGCTATGACTGTCGGTATAATTTGCAGATGATAATGATTTTAGCCGCTGCGATGCTTTCGACCAAAACAGGCGCAGCTTGATGACATCATCAACATGCGCTATCGCGATAGAGCGATATAGTGAAAATCTCTATCGTTGGCCAAATTTATATCGTTTATATCGTATATCGTTTATATCGCCCACCCCTAGTTGAGGATTAGTCCAGTTACTCAGCGAATCGTTGCGGCCCTAGTATAGATCATGATAGTTAGAAAATTAATTTGGTCTCACAGGAAAAATCCTTAGTTTGTTTACCTTGAAGGTAGGGATCATTTTGTCTACAGTGATGCAAACTAATCACACAACACCATGATGCTGTGTGGAGTCTTACAAGGGACAAATCACAGGGCCCTCTTATTGAATCTGCATATGGTTCCTTTTTGTGAAATCTTTCAGGAGTTAGTTGATAAGTTGTCTTATCACAGCTATGCTGATGATACCCAGATTTATTTGACTATGTCATTATGTTTGTGTCCTAAAAATGTAAACAACACAACAAAAATTACCTCCAATTCATCCATTCTCTTCCACTTATCGGGGCTGTGGGAATTTGCAGCCTATCCCAGCTGCTATAGGGCAAGAGGCAGGGTCTTTTTCTCCAATTGATCTTTCTCATTACATTTAAGTAATCACTTCCTCCAAACCATCAACATGTCTTTTAGAACCCAGTTCTACAAGACTGCTTAAAGAAGTCCTAACATTAATTTGTGTTTCAATCTTAAATATGATCAGCCTATCACTACTAGTCGGTTATGTACCACGGGGCTTCAAATTAGCGGTAATTAAGCTGTTACTTAAAAACCCATATACTTCACCTAGCTGTCTTAACTAATTATAGGCTGATCTCCAAACCACTTTTAATCTAAAAAAAGTCTCAAAAGAGTAGTTGTAACAGCTTGCTGATCATCTGCAAAGGAATGGCTTATTTGAAGAGTTTGTCAGGTTTCAGAGCTCATTGCTGTACAGAAACAGCTTCAGTGAAGGTTACAAATGATCTTCTTATGGCCTCTGACAGTGGACTCATCACTGTGCTTGTCCTGCTAGACTTTACTGCAGTGTTTGATCAATTAGAGCATGTTGCAAGTATTAAAGGTACTGCACTGTGGTGGTTTGGTTTAATAGACTCCAAGTTGTTCATGTAAATTGAGAGTCCTCTTTATACATTAAGGTTAATAATAGACTTCCACAGGGTTCCATGATAGAAAAATTGGATTTACATTATACATTCTTCACAATCCGACAAGTACAGTGCAACGGATGAAATCCTGTGCAACAGAGTTTATGTTGAATAAGGTTTTAGTTATTTATTATATTGAATTACCATGTTCTACCTTATTTTTATAAATTTTATATAACTTTTTGTTTCTGACACCGCAGAGAGTGCTCTTAATTTTGTTGTATGTTACAATGACAATAATGATATTCAGATTTTTATCCTTAGTTATGCTGCAATAGGTCAAGGCTGTGTTTCCTCTTTACTAACCTGTTTTACTCATTATGTTTTTATACAACTCACTGAATTGAATTCATATTCATTTCTGGCTCTCTTCCACAGCATGTCCTTGTCCTGTCTTCCTCCCCTCACCCCACCCAGTCGGAGCAGATGGCTGCCCCTCCCTAAGCCTGGATCTACAGGAGGTTTCTTCCTGTTAAAAGGGAGTTTCTCCTCCTCTCTCCACTCTTGCCAAAGTGCTTGCTCATAGGGGGTCATATGATTGTTGGGTTTTTCTCTGTAAGGTGCTTTTAGAGCCATACATATGGATTATATAGAGATCACGTTTAGTGCAAATCCTGTTGTCTTTTATTTTCTGTTATAATCATTGGGCGAGTTTGACTACAGTTTAACATTATTGTGAAATTTTGAGTTTAATTTTAAATAAATAAATAAATAAAGAAGAAAATTATTAATATAGCACCTTTCTGGACAGAGTCACGAAGTGCTACTGAGTCCACAGTTGTTAAACTTAGAGGGAGAAAGTTCCACAGTGGCAAAGCTCTATCACCCTTAGTTCTCATCCTTGTGTGTTGTATAGCAAGTAGGCCCTGATTAGGTCATCTCAGTGACCTGCTAGGGACATAGGGCTGTAGAAGATCAGAAATATGTGCTGGTACCATATGTGTTGGATCAAGGACACATCTAAAAAGTGCAGGAAACCAGCCCTCGACACCTGTGACTTAGAGGATCTGGTCAAAGCCTAGCTGCAGTGTTTTGCACAACCTGCAGACGATCCAGGGAAACTTTGCTTAGACACATAAACAACTGAATGTCATCACCATAACAGTGACAGAAAATGTCCTCAAAGGAGCCCATTATATGCTGACAGGGGAGAAGATATATTTAACAATAAAGCACCCAAAACCAAATCTTGAGGGACGCCATAAGTAAGGGAGGTAGAGGATAACCTAAAATTAGAGACCACCACAGAAAAACCACAGGTGATGTAGATAGAACCACTCCAAGGCAGTTCTAGATACACCAACCCAATAGTTGAGCCTTTCAAGCAGGATGTGGTAGTAAACGGTGTCAAATGCCAACGTGAGGTCCAACATCAACAAAACAAAGCATTTTCCTGCATCGTTACTCATCAAAATGTTACTAGAGACCATAAGATAAGCTGTTTCCATGGAATGAACTCTACGAAAGCCAAACGGAAACCTATCAAAAATGCATTGTTTATCCAGAACTGTTATAAGTTGCTTAGTCACAACCCTTTCTAGAAACTTAGCAATTAATGGTAATTTAGAGATTGGCCTGTACATCATGAGGCATCATAGAGGATCAGATGGATAGCTAAACCAGGGTGTTAGCGCCATTTATAGTTATTACATGTTTTATTTTGAAAAGCCTGAAAAGGATATGGTGCTTTTGTTGTGAAAGGTTTGTGAGAAATAAAGTAAGCGAATGGCGGAGCGACACGATGGTTTTACCGCCGTTGTTGCACAAACCGACGCGTAAAACAGCCTCTTGTCCATCCAGACTCTTATTTTAGATATAAGAGAAATAGAGAACTCCAAGAAGAAACAAAGATAGCCATTACATTAAGTAAAACCATCATGCTCCCAAACAAGACGACTGCATCGCTATGAGATCGTGCAAAGTTTGATACAGCAAGTCAGTTAAGTGCACAGAGCTGTATGCATGAAGAATCTAAGAAAAGAAGAAATAAGCTTTCATGGATAAAGTTTTGGACTATGATATGCTGCTAAGCTACAAGTCGTGTTAAAACTGAACAATTGCGATTCTCAACTTCTTACAAATAAGTCAGTGACAGTGTTTTTGGTCTTAAGAAGATGACACTAACTACGAAAGCCTCAGCTTTGTGTCATAGACCATTTTGTTTCATGAACACTTGTTGAATAAGAAGTTGTCAGCACATGAATCCTCAACAAGGCTACAGTGAGGCAAGGAAGTTGCTGTTTTGTCATTATGGTAATGAACTGAAAATTGCAACTGCCTACATGAACAGAGCATTCAATTGGCCACAAATCAAAACAGATGATGCAAAGGCTCTTCATAGCTATTCACTGTTTCTCACTGGTTGTAACAATGCAATGCAAGACATCAGTCAACTGCAAGAGATGGAGATCCCCACGAACCTCAGAGTTATTGTCTCTAAACTGCCATACAAAATGAAAGAAATGTGGAGAGTCTCTGCTTTTGACATTCAAGAAACAAGTGGAAGGAGAGCAAAGTTCTCAGATCTGGTTAGATTCATAAACAGACAAGCAAAAATAGCTGCAGATCCTTTGTATGGTGACATTAAGGATGCTGAAGACAAAGCAAAGTCATCTGCAAATGTGAGAATGACTAGATCATCCAGGCAAAGGGGAAGCACATTTGCTACAAGTGTAACACAAGCTGCAAATGAAAGGTCACCTGAAATTAACAAAAGTGCTTCTTGTCACACTAGCAATGCCTTCCAGAAACCATGCATATACTGTGAAAAACTCCATACACTGGCAGAATGTCAAAAGGTCAGAAACCAGCCTTACAAAGAAAGACTAGAGTTCCTTAAAGCAAAGGGTCTGTGCTTTGCATGTCTGACACAAGGTCATCTGAGTAAGGACTGTAAGAAAAGATCATTGTGTGAGTACTGCTCTAAGAGACATCCAAGTATGCTTCATTGGACAAAGGAGGAGGACAGTAAGGCAGACGATTGCATCCAGAGAAATGTCTCAGACATTCCCACAACAAGTGATGAAACACACACTTCAGGCAGAATTTGTGGAGCCACGGGGGCCGGAAAAGGCATTCATGTGTTATCGATCGTTCCTGTGTGGGTTAAGTTGAAGAAAGGCAATAAGTTGATTGAGACTTATGCATTCATGGACAATGGGAGCCAAGCCACGTTTTGTTCAGAAAAACTGATGAGACAACTGGGTGTAGAAGGTAAGAAGACAAAATTCATGCTTCGCACAATGGGACAAGAAAAGATGGTGACAAGTTACCACCTGTCAGGATTAGAAGTGTGTGGTTTAAATGAGAACACCTATATAGATCTTCCTGACATTTACACTCATGCAGACATTCCAGTGTCTAGAGAGAACATCCCTACGCAGGATGACTTAAAAAGGTGGCCACATCTTCGGCAAATCAAGTTCCCACATTCAGACGCAGACATTGGACTTTTGATAGGATGTGATGTGCACAAGGCTATGGAACCATGGGAGATTATTCATAGTAAAGATAACGGTCCATATGCTGTTTGAACATTCCTGGGTTGGGTTATCAATGGCCCTCTCAAGAGAGATTCTTGCTCTACTCCTTCTGACAGAGAGCTGAGTGTTTCAGTAAATCGCATCTCTGTCACTAATGTTGAGAATCTTTTGATGCAACAGCTCAACTATGATTTTCCAGAGAAAGCTTCTGAGGAAAAACAGGAAATGTCACGAGAAGACATCATGTTTATGGATTCTGTCAATGGCACAGCTGAAAGGATTAATGGTCATTATCGCATAGGTATTCCTTTGAGAAACAAAGCTGTCAAAATGCCAAACAACCGCAGTGCAGTAATGCAGAGGGCAGAGAATCTGAAAAGAAAATTAATCAGAAACACAGAGTTTCATGAGGAGTATCAGAGCTTCATGTCTGACTTGCTGAATAAAGGCTACGCAGTTCAGGTACCAAACACAAAGACTACCCCTGAAAATGAGAGAGTTTGGTACATACCACACCATGGGGTGTACCACCCTCAGAAAAGAAAACTCCGTGTAGTTTTTGACTGTGCAGCATCCTTTCAAGGGAAATCACTGAACGAAGAACTCTTGCAAGGGCCAGACCTAACGAACACACTGATTGGGGTACTAACAAGGTTTAGGTGGGATCACATTGCCTTGATGTCAGACATAGAAGCTATGTATCACCAGGTGCGAGTACCTCCAGAGGACAGTGATCTTTTGCGTTTTCTCTGGTGGCCAAATGGGAACTTGAATGAACCTCTGCAAGAATACAAAATGATGGTGCACTTGTTTGGGGCAACATCCTCCCCAAGCTGTGCAAACTATGCACTAAAAAAGGCAGCAGAAGATGCTAAAGAAAAAATGCCACTAGCAGCAGTTAATGCTGTTCTGAACAACTTTTATGTAGATGATTGTCTTCTGTCAGTTTCAGATGAAACAGAGGCATGTACTATGGTCAGGGACCTGACTGCATTGTGTGAGAGTGGAGGATTTCACTTAACAAAGTGGATGAGCAACAGCAGAGTTGTCCTTGCTTCCATTCCTGAAAAGGAAAGAGCAAAAGAGATGAAAGATTTGGATTTGAGACATGATGCACTACCAGAGGAAAGAGTCCTAGGAGTGAACTGGTGCACAGAGACAGATGTATTCAAGATCAGGATAACTGAAAAACCTGTGCCAAAGACTAGGCGAGGCATCCTCTCATTTGTAAGTGCAATATATGACCCATTGGGTTTTTTGTCTCCTGTCATTCTGACAGCAAAAATCATCCTGCGAGAGCTATGTGGCAGGAAGATTTCATGGGATGAGGAAATCCC
The DNA here is from genome assembly GCF_041146795.1 of Maylandia zebra. NCBI lineage: Eukaryota > Metazoa > Chordata > Actinopteri > Cichliformes > Cichlidae > Maylandia > Maylandia zebra. Next base: position 21,301,275 of record NC_135169.1, on the reverse strand, counting down.
AGCTGAACTGGCTCAAAGGTCACAAGTTTGGCATTCAGAGCTTTCAAAACTTCATGGCTTTACCGTCAACAGGTGTTTGAAACCTGCTGGATTTGGAGTGGTCATATCTACACAATTGCACCACTTCGCTGATGCCAGTGAGAGAGGCTACGGAGTCGTTACTTACCTCCGTATCACAAACCAGAAAAGAGAAACTCACTGCTCATTCATTATGGGCAAGTCCAGAGTGTCTCCTCTGAAGCAGATAACAATTCCACGTCTGGAGTTGACAGCAGCTGCAGTTGCTGTAAAAATGGACAAGCTCATGAGAAAGGAGCTGCAAATGCCACAAGAAGAATCTGTGTTTTGGTCTGACAGTAGCACTGTTTTAAAGTACATTTCCAGCGAGAACATCAGATTTAAGACATTTGTAGCAAATAGAGTGTCACTTATTAGAGACAACACAAAACCAAGTCAGTGGATGTATGTAAACTCTGAATTAAACCCTGCTGACCACGCTTCAAGAGGAATGAACACAGAGACATTCATGAAGTGTTCAAACTGGATTGCTGGGCCAGAGTTTTTGACAAAAGATAAGAAAAACTGGCCAATTCCACCGGACATTAAAGAAATACCAAAAAATGATTTCGAAGTCAAAGAGGTGATGAGTGTGGATGTTACAAAATTACATGAAAATCCAGTGAACAAACTGATCTCTCACTATTCAGACTGGTACCGTCTAAAAAAGGCAGTTTCCTGTATACTTACGTTCAAGCAGCTGCTTGGCAGGTTAAGTGCGCATCGGAAGCTTCTCATGTCACAAGCAAGTGGCTGTGACAGCAGTAAAAGGAAATCTGAAAAGGTTGCAGGTCAAATGCAGCAGTTCAAAACATGTATTAAGGGATCTTCACTTACCACTGCAGATGTTGCAAAGGGAGAAACTGAGATTGTTAAGTTTTGTCAAAATCAAAGCTTCGCAGAAGAAATTGCAAGTCTTCAAAAAGGTGACAAGCTTAAAAGGAGCAGTCACATTGTGAAGCTGGATCCTTTTGTCCAGGATGGAGTTTTAAGGGTTGGCAGTAGGTTGCATGAGTCTGCACTACCAGTAGATGTTAAGCATCAAGTGATTCTCCCTAAAGGTCATCATGTTTCTACTTTGATTCTGAGACACATTCACCAAGAAACAGGCCATGGAGGAAGGAATTACATATTATCCAGGCTGAGAGAAAGATTCTGGATTCCACAGGCAGATTCAGCAATAAGAAAGATCCTGTCAAAGTGTGTAACATGTAGAAGGACATCTGCGAAACCTGGTGAACAAAGAATGGCAAACTTGCCACAAGATCGCCTGATTCCTGACAAACCTCCATTCACAAATGTGGGCATAGACTATTTTGGACCTTTTGAGGTCAAGCATGGGCGCAGCAGAGTTAAGCGATATGGTGTATTGTTTACATGTCTTGCTGTTAGAGCAATACACATAGAAGTTGCCCACTCACTTGAGACTGATTCTTGCATAAATGCATTCAGGAGGTTTATTGCAAGACGAGGTCAAGTGTCTGTCATGAGATCAGACAATGGCACTAACCTTGTGGGTGCAGAAAGGGAAATGCGTGAAGCAATCAAGGGATGGAATCATTCAAAAATCTCAGAAATGCTCATGCAAAAGGGCATCACCTGGATATTTAACCCCCCAGCAGGGTCACATTTTGGAGGAATCTGGGAGAGACAAATTCGCTCAGTTAGAAGAATTCTTAACCAGATCCTAAAGCAGCAACCTCTGGATGATGAATGCTTGCGGACATTGCTATGTGAAGTTGAAGCAATTGTCAACGGCAGGCCAATAACAAGAGCGTCTAATGACCCCAATGATTTAGACGCACTTACACCTAATCATCTACTTCTTCTTAAAGGGCAGCCAGTACTGCCACCTGGATTGTTTCAAAGAGAGGACTTGTATGCAAAAAAAAGGTGGAGACAGGTGCAGTACCTGTCAGACATTTTTTGGAAGCGTTGGACTAAAGAGTATTTGCCGCTTTTACAAGAAAGACAGAAGTGGTTAGTGACTAGGAGAAATCTGAGACCAGGAGATGTTGTTCTCATAGTTGATGACAGTGCACCAAGAAGTTCCTGGTTAATGGGAAAGGTTGAGAGAACAGTTCCAGACTCACATGGACTTGTCAGACGTGTGTTTGTCAAAACCAAAACTAGCGTTTTGGAGAGGCCTATCGACAAGTTATGTTTGTTGCTTGAAATGGAGGCAACAGTTTGAATATCAGCCTCATGTGTAACAGATATATGTTCAACACATATGACTTATGTTTCATATAATGTTTGGTTAAGCCAGTTAGATTATGAGTGTTGATATTAAATGACGCTCTATTGTGTTAATATGTAATTGTTATGCCTTAGCAGTAACAATTAGGGGCCGGAATGTTAGCGCCATTTATAGTTATTACATGTTTTATTTTGAAAAGCCTGAAAAGGATATGGTGCTTTTGTTGTGAAAGGTTTGTGAGAAATAAAGTAAGCGAATGGCGGAGCGACACGATGGTTTTACCGCCGTTGTTGCACAAACCGACGCGTAAAACAGCCTCTTGTCCATCCAGACTCTTATTTTAGATATAAGAGAAATAGAGAACTCCAAGAAGAAACAAAGATAGCCATTACACAGGGGATCATACACCAAGACAGCCAGTACATCGTTGACACGAAGTGAGAACAGCAGGGCAGAGAAGAATAACACAAAATTAGAGTGGGACAAACTGCACCCGGCAGCGGCAGAGCCAAACACAGGCACCATCATACTGAAAGTCATGAAAGCGTTACTTCATGTTAAGCATTATCAGAAAAGACACTGAAAGGACAGAAGGATCACAGATGAACAGAACAATACAGGGTCACTGCATTTGCAGTGTTTAGTCAAAATACGATGAAGAAGTTGTAAATGGAAATATTTGGATCATCATCTTTTGTATTTGCATTTTTTTAACTAAAGATTATTGCAAAAAAAGAAATTCAGTTTTGCGTGAGTTACTTTTTAAACAGTGCTTCAAGTATGACACAGATACTAAATCTACTCCCATGACAAGTACTATATGAATAGAAATATGAAGTGAATGGATTGATTGGCCAGGAGCTGTTGGGTCAGCCTGTCATGTGACCGATTATGAGCAGGTCTATTTCACATTTATCCTATTTTTGCACATTTATTGATGGAGGCAGCACAGCCTGCTAAGAATGACTGAGCCTATTAACATCACTAACATGTGACACATTTAGACATCATACTTTGCTTCAGTCAACAGAAACTTTAACCACTGATTGCTTTCTTGCTTTTGCTGCAGATGTAAAGACATTAATTACAGCATTATTTGTAATGTGGACAGATTTTGTTCTGATGCTTTGGGGAGTCACTGTGTGTGTTCACTTTGAGGCTCTCATGGAGAATAAATGGAATAAACAGTTGGTGTGGACGCTCATCTTCATCAATGTTAGTCAGCAGACAGTTTTCACACTGTCTCATTAAGAGTGTGTGTGCTCTTCCTCAACTATCACCGTTTGCTCCTCTGAATTCATCACCAAAGTAACAGCTTCCTGCTCTCAGCTAACATCAGCTTAGAGAAATCCTGGAGATGCTGATAAACTTTCAGATTTATCACCAATCAACTAAATACCGAAGAATCTGAGCTTGAACAGCACAGAGATAAAAACATGTCCATACCTATGATGTGTGAGTTTCTGTCGGGTGTCCGGCTGATATCCAGCAGTCTGTGCTGACGGTTGATCTCCTCCTCATACTGGACGATGGTTTTTTGAACCTCTGAGAAGATTTCTTCACAAACAGCAGTTAGTCTCTCCTTGATGAACTCTCTCAGATACTGAGCTGAACTCATTGCTGCTTCAACTCAGGCTGAGTGGATCGATACCGACGTTTGTATCAGATCCACACTAACGTGATAGTTCTGTATCGAGGCTGCTAAATGTTAGCCGATTAACCCGAGTCCAGACAGATTTTTGTGAAGCGCTATTGAGGCGTTTGTTGATGACGTCAAGTCCCGGGAGCCGGTGTTGTGCCAAAAAGTGATTGTCTGCCAGAAACTGATTGCCGGTGTTCCAGATCTACTGGCGTTTAGATCAACTGGCGTTGGTCGAACAGATGTGTGGCAGTCTTGCGTTTCAGGAGCTGCTACCGACAAACCAGCAAAAAAACGCCAAATGTGTCATCTGTGACACTTGTGAGGTTGTCTCAAACACACTCCGTCAGTCTTGATGCTGTTGAACAACAAAATGTTTAAAAATGTGGCGGGTTTACCTGGTGATATCCTCATGCGCGACGCGATCGCGAAAACAGCAAACAAGTAACACCACGCCGATGTTGTTCACAGGACAGCAAGAGTAAACGATCGGGAGACTCTTGTCGTCGTTATCGTTCCCCTCGCACGGTTTATTCCTCCGAATTCAGCGTTTTTGCTTCACAACTACAGCGTGCAGTTTACTTTGTGCACTAACATGGAGTCGAGTCAACCAGCGCCACCTCTGGCCAAGTGCCACAGCCTACAGCCAGATCAACCTGTGACACACATCTGCAGCACGTTTGAATTCGTGTCATGCACATTTGTACCTTTCAATTGTGTCTGTTTGTGCGTCATGCAAATAAACCTTTGAAATGAATGAAATGATATCATGTATTTATTATCAGCCTACATTTGTACAAAATGCCAAATGACATACACATAAGAATCACCATCCTGATATCAATACTTTTGCCCATACGAAAAATGTCATGAACACACTAATATTTCACCAGTGTTGTAACATCACATGTCGTTAGCATAGTCTGCCTGTGTCTTCCCTCTGCAAACAAACATGTTAGAGTTGGTTGTGATATACAGTCTGCATAAGTGTGGTCAATCTAATAAACATTTATAAGGAGATGGCAGTTACTGTGAATGTACAGCAGTTACACAGTGATTAGTAATAAACAGTCAGACAATGACTCTGACAACCTCATTCAATCCTGCAGAATGCACCTTCTGTGGAAAGTGGTACCACACGGTGTGTGTGGACTTCCCTTGTGCAGAAGGCGACTACAAATGTTGTGGGTGCTAAATAAACAGAAAAAATTGATCCCTGTTGTCTTTGCTTACTGATTGTTTTTAGTGTTGACAATCCACATTGCTGGCATTGCATCTTTCAACATGTTTGTGGGTAGATTTGGATGTACCAGGGGTAAGTGCAGCCACTCAGCCTCTACTCAATGTGATCATAGCAGCAGGTGCAGATGTGTCACAAGTTAATCTAGTAGTGGGCTATGGTCATGTGTTAGTGGTGGGAACAGTCATATCCACTCACTCTCACTGGCTGTTTATTACTAATCACTGTGTAACTGCTGTGAATTCACAGTAACTGCCGTCTCCTTACAAATCTTCATTAGATTAACCACACTTATACAGACTGTATATAACTCCAGCCATGTTGATGGATTGCCTATATTGGCTGGAAATATTCATTTTCAGGGAAAAGACACAGACAGACTATGCTTACAGGATGTGATGTGACGACACTAATGAAATATTGATGTGTCATATTTGTCCAAGGTGTATTTCATTGTTATGGAAAAAGAGAATATTAAAATCATGATGACCAATTGGAGTGGTGATTTCTATGACTTTGTGTATATAATTTGGAATTTTGTACAAATGTAGGCTGATAATAAATACATGACATCATTTCATTCTTTCCAAAGGTTTATTTGCATGACGCACAAACAGACACAATTGAAAGGTACAAATGTGCATGACACGAATTCAAACGTGGTGCAGATGTGTCACAGGTTGATCTGGCTGTAGGCTGTGGCACTTGGCCAGAGGTGGCGCTGGTTGACTCGACTCCATGTTAGTGCACAAAGTAAACTGCTCGCTGTAGTTGTGAAGCAAAAACGCTGAATTCGGAGAAATAAACCGTGCGAGGGGAACGATAACGACAACAGTCTCCCGATCGTTTACTCTTGCTGTCCTGTGAACAACATCGGCGTGGTGTTACTTGTTTGCTGTTTTCGCGATCGCGTCGCGCATGAGGATATCACCAGGTAAACTCGCCACATTTTTAAACATTTTGTTGTTCAACAGCATCAAGACTGACGGAGTGTGTTTGAGATAACCTCACAAGTGTCACAGATGACACATTTGGCGTTTTTTTGCTGGTTTGTCGGTAGCAGCTCCTGAAACGCAAGACTGCCACACATCTGTTCGACCAACGCCAGTTGATCTAAACGCCAGTAGATCTGGAACACCGTCCGCGGGAGCGCGCGCAGCTGCTTAAAGCTGCAGCGCCCGGATTACTTGCATTGCCAGCTACTTCCGTGCAACTGATATAACGTGGGGGGGAACCAACACATTTATGCCTTTGTTATTAGGCAAAGGTATGCATTTATGGAGCTTTAACGTTTCTTGTAACCGAATTATGACGCTTATCAGAAGGTTGCTTTCAGTGTGTAGCGCAGTCACGAATGACTACACGCATCACGATGGAATAATTAATGCCTACAGGTTTAGTATGTCTACTCTCGTTGTTCATATTTGTTATAAGACTGTCGAATAGTGGTTAAAACAATAAAGACCTATTGTGCCAGTATCACCATGACTCTTTCTTGTTTGTGCAGAATAACGACTGAGAACATGGCATTTTAGCGCTACCAAAAAGTGATTGTGGCCTATAACTTGTCACTGAAACAATATTTCGGCTTCAAACTTGTTGGATATATTCCAGAAGGGTTACATGTGATATATTAAATCCCAAACACTCTCCAAGAGCTGCTACCGCCCCAGCCTTCCTCTTTAGGAAGCTGGGTGACCTGTGTGATGGTCCAGTGGGTTCTTCTTGTGGAAAGTGAGCGACTCTTTCTGTTTGAATTATGAGAGCTATGAGACGTAACAGTAGGCGGAGCCTCTCCTTGTGACTAAGGAATTACTTTGGTTCTCATCCATCAGATCTTGTCTTTGTTAGAGCTGTGCGATGTGACCAAAATTTTATATTCTGATATAAGTATGTATCCCGACAATGATATAAATCACAAAAATGTAACATTTCTGTAAATTCTGTGAATCTCGGGCAACTCGACTTGCGTGAAGTGTTTCCAGCTGGAGTCGAGTGTTTTGACCGATGCACGAAGCTATACATTTTTAGACATAAGTTGAAACGGCTGCCATTTTCTTTTTCAGTATTTATTACATGGTGTGCTGCGGGGAAAAGCCTGTTCTAACGTTAATTTTTTTTAGCACCTAACGGCTCTTTTTTGCTTCTCATCCATAAACACTGCATACTCTTTCACATGATTCATTTTATTTAGAAAAATCTCAACAGGATCTTCAGCTTTATTGTGAAAGGTTTATGTGGAAAATTAACAAGCGGAGCCACGCAATCATGGGATGTTGCCAATGACAATGTATAAAAGCAGTTGCTTGTCTGTCTGTAGTGTGGTTATTTTAAATATAAGAGAAAGAGAGAACTGTAAGAAAATAATATAGCCACTACAGTGACCATCAAAATGGTGAAAAACAATATTGCCGTAAACAGTTAGTTTTGCGACACAAAACAAACGATAGTGTAAAATGAAACGATAGATGTTTTTATATTTTCAGCCGATATATATCGTGTGAGTGTGTGTACAGTGTCCATGTCTGTTTGTCTCCACATTGGACGAGTGTCGAGTATGTGTATATGTGTGCATGAGGGGTGGAGGAATGCACGTTTGTGTCTGTGTCTATATGTCAGCTTGGGTCTTAGACTCCACCTCTCTGGGAACATCTCAGGCCCTCCAAGGTATGGAGGCCTATCTCCCCCCACCAGACTCCCTGCCGGTGGCTGATGCCCTCACACGTCGGTACGTTGGTGGTTCTCGGTGTCCAGGCTGGGTGCTCAGGTATGTACCCGATGTGGGCCTGGCACCCATGGCTCAGTTGGGCCCCTTCTAGGGGCTGGGGGGCCCTCGGGCCTCTGGGCCCGGGGCTAGGTCCGTTCTGGCATAGCTGGCACCTGGCAGAGCCCCGTTCGCTGTCAACCCCTGTGGCTTCTGCACCGTGTCTGCTGGGTGACCCCTCGTCTGGGGCTCTCCTCAGCTCTTTCCAGGACAGTGGCACAGTTGCCCCTCTGTTGGTCCTCCATTGGGCTCTTGCACTCTGGGGGCCTCTGGATGTCTGGGGCCTGGATCTCCTCCATGCCTGCTTCATGACCTGAGGAACAGGGCTGTGGCTCCCCACAACCTCTAGCAGATTGTTACATGGAGAAACCTTTTGAATACAAGCATGCCCGTCCACACATGTGTTCACAGACACAAACTACACTTTTCTTGGCTGCTACCTCGAAGCACACTGTGCACTGTTGGTCTTGCGTGCTGCACAATAACATTCAATATTTAATATTTACCGTTATCTACATTTATTTAGGTTATTGCAATGATGTTGTGTTTATTGTGTTGCTCTATTTTATGCTTTTTTATGCTTTCTTTCCCCCCCCCCCCCCCAAACAGGTGATCCAGGTGATTTTTTCCTCTTCTTTTTTAAATGTCCTCTCTCACTGCCCCTCTTCCCCTCTGTTTATCTTTCCCTCTCTTTCTTTCTTTCTCCCTTTCCTATAGAATAGAATAGAATAGAATGCCTTTATTGTCACTATACAGTAGGGCTGCCACAAACGATTATTTTGATAGTCGACTGGTCACCGATTAATTTTGCGATTAGTCGACTAATCAGATCATGTATCAATTGGACGTAAAACGTACAGCTTATTGCACCAGCAGCATCTGCTCTTATATAACTATCATTAGCTTTAAGTGTTTCAGGTCTGTGCTAACTAAAAATAAAGACAAGATGATAGTTTGTTAAATTTTAATGAAATTTGCAGATTGTTTCGGTGAAGTTTAATAAACTCCTTGCTGTCTAAAATGTAACAGGACACCGGAGTAAATTCTCGAGCATCTCACACTTCTGATGATCAGCTGTCTGCTTGACGTTTATTCAGCTGTGTAAAAACTATAACTTTAATCTCAGCCAAACAGGAACAAATAAAATACTAAAAAAAAGCCAAACAATAACATGTTTAAGTTATCTAAGTGACTTATATATCATGTTTAACCTGAGCAGCGAAAGACGGCGGTGGGTTTGAAAACGATTTGCCGGGAGTCCGGTGTTCTCACGGCTCTAGCTAGCCTTGCCCCCGGCTCGCTATCGAGCTAGTGGGTAACAGACATCTCTGAAAACGTCGGAGCACTTTTGAAAATATGCGGTGTCTTGATAAACTGAGCAGATATTTGAGGTTTGCGCTATGAATGGGCTGCGCTATGAATTCTGGGACAGAGCTACTTCTTCTTCTTCGGGGTTTAACGGCAGCTGGCATCCTTGTACATGCAGTGCTGCCATCTTCTGTTTCACTCTGTTATTACACTCTTAAATCCTACTACTCATTCCTGCGTCTTTTGGGATCTTACAAAGCTTCAAACGACGCGTCGACTATTAAATCAGTCGTCGACAATTTTAATAGTCGACGTAATCGTGACTAGTCGACCAATCGTGGCAGCCCTACTATACAGTTGTACAATGAGATACAGAGCATCTCCTACTCAGTGTAAACATGCTGGGGGGGGGGTACAATTCTGCAGCGCTATGTACATATGGACAGTATTAACAAAGGAAAAAACATATATACAGTGGGTCAAAAAAGTGTTTAGTCAGCCACTGATTGTGCAAGTTCCCCCACTTAAAATGATGACAGAGGTCAGTAATTTGCACCAGAGGTACACTTCAACTGTGAGAGACAGAATGTGAAAAAAAAAATCCATGAATCCACATGGTAGGATTTGTAAAGAATTTATTCGTAAATTAGGGTGGAAAATAAGTATTTGGTCACCTCAAACATGGAAAATCTCTGGCTCTCACAGACCTGTAACGTCTTCTGTAAGAAGCTTTTCTGTCCCCCACTCGTTACCTGTATGAATGGCACCTGTTTGAACTCATCATCTGTATAAAAGACACCTGTCCACAGCCTCAAACAGTCAGACTCCAAACGCCGCCATGGCCAAGACCAAAGAGCTTTCGAAGGACACCAGGAAAAGTATTGTAGACCTGCACCAGACTGGGAAGAGTGAATCTACAATAGGCAAGCAGCTTGGTGTGAAAAAATCAACTGTGGGAGCAATCATCAGAAAATGGAAGACATACAAGACCATTGATAATCTCCCACGATCTGGGGCACCACGCAAGATCTCATCCCGTGGGGTCAAAATGATCACGAGAACGGTGAGCAAAGATCCCAGAACCACACGGGGGGACCTGGTGAATGACCTGCAGAGAGCTGGGACCAAAGTAACAAAGGTCACCATCAGTAACACACTACAACGGCAGGGAATCAAATCCCGCAGTGCCAGACGTGTTCCGCTGCTGAAGCCAGTGCATGTCCAGGCCCGTCTGAAGTTTGCCAGAGAGCACATGGATGATACAGCAGAGGATTGGGAGAATGTCATGTGGTCAGATGAAACCAAAGTAGAACTTTTTGGTATAAACTCAACTCGTCGTGTTTGGAGGAAGAAGAATACTGAGTTGCATCCCAAGAACACCATACCTACTGTGAAGCATGGGGGTGGAAACATCATGCTATGGGGCTGTTTTTCTGCCAAGGGGACAGGATGACTGATCCGTGTTAAGGACAGAATGAATGGGGCCATGTATTGTGAGATTTTGAGCCAAAACCTCCTTCCATCAGTGAGAACTTTGAAGATGAAACGAGGCTGGGTCTTCCAACATGACAATGATCCAAAACACACTGCCCGGGCAACAAAGGAGTGGCTCCGTAAGAAGCATTTGAAAGTCCTGGAGTGGCCTAGCCAGTCTCCAGACCTCAACCCCATAGAAAATCTGTGGCGGGAGTTGAAAGTCCGTGTTGCTCGGCGACAGCCCCAAAACATCACTGCTCTCGAGAAGATCTGCATGGAGGAATGGGCCAAAATACCAGCTACTGTGTGTGCAAACCTGGTAAAGACCTATAGTAAACGTTTGACCTCTGTTATTGCCAACAAAGGTTATGTTACAAAGTATTGAGTTGTATTTTTGTTATTGACCAAATACTTATTTTCCACCCTGATTTACGAATAAATTCTTTACAAATCCTACCATGTGAATTCATGGATTTTTTTTTTTTTCACATTCTGTCTCTCACAGTTGAAGTGTACCTCTGGTGCAAATTACTGGCCTCTGTCATCATTTTAGGTGGGGGAACTTGCACAATCGGTGGCTGACTAAATACTTTTTTGCCACACTGTATATATAAAATGTACAATATACAAGACGTAAGTAATATGTAATAAATAGTGTTATGTATATACAGTTGAGTTATTGCACATAGAATTGGTATTGCACAGTGGTGGTCCATGTGGGAAGTTGGGGGGCTGTGTTATCTGTGCATGTGTGAGTTCAGGGTGGTTATCGCTTTGGGGAAGAAACTGTTTTTGAGTCTGTGGGTTTTTGTGTTGATGCACCTGTAGCGCTTCCCTGAGGGAAGCAGGCTGAACATGTTGAAGCCAGGGTGGGAGCTGTCCTTGATAATGTTTGCTGCTCTGGTGAGGCAGCGGGAGGAATAGATGTCCATCAGGGACGGGAGAGGGCGGCCGATGATCTTTTGTGCTGTCTTGACCACACTCTGAAGCCTCACTCTATCTGCTTTGGTGCAGCTGCCGTACCATACCGTGATGCAGTAGTATCCTTCTATACTTAACAGGCCGAGCAGCAAAGTCAGCTTCTTTGTCACATTTCTACTTTTTGTCCTCCTCTTCTTTCGTCCTCAACAACTGTGCAGTAAAAACTTCTGAACTTGGCACAATGATGAAGGGATGAGGCTTTATTTTCAAAATGAGGTACCACTGATTCTTTGGAAATTAGTCTAATCATTTAAGACGTTACTCACTCTCTCTCTCTCTCTCTCTCTCTCCAGACTGGCTCTCTGATGTACTCGCTCACTCCCAGTGAAAATCTGAACATTGTCTTCATCTAGGCCTCCAACTTTCCCTCATCCTACGCCTGTAACTAGTCCAGAATGCCGCAGCACATCTTTTAAGCGGCACCAGAAGACATGATCATATTACACCTGTCTTAGCCAACCTTCAATGGCTCCCCGTCAAATAACGTATCGTTTTTAAAATCCTTTTGTACACTTGTAAAATTTTAAATAACTTGGCGCCCAGCTACTTGATTGACCTCCTTGACCTATATACCCCTAAGAGAGCACTTAGATCCTCTAATCCAGGGCTGCCTAATCCCAGTCCTCGAGAGCTACTATCCTGCAGCTTTTAGATGCATCCCTACTCCAACACAGCTGAATCAAATGAATGGCTTGTTATCAGGCCTTTGCCAAACACGATGGCATGCTGAAGAGGTAATCAAACCATTTGATTCAGCTGTGTTGGAGTAGGGATGCATCTAAAAGCTGCAGGACGGTAGCTCTCGAGGACCGGGATTGGGCACCCCTGCTCTAATCAATCGCTCTTACAGCAACCAATGTCCCGACAGAAGACTAGGGAGGATTGTGCTGTTGCTGCAGCTAAACTTTGGAATAGCCTGCTGATTGATGTCTGTGCGTCGAAACAAATTAGACTTTAACTTCCACCCAGTTCACGCTTGTGCCCGCCACTTACCTCTAACAATTTTGTAATGATAACTGTATTTTCTTTGTTCTTCTATTGTTGTAATCCTGCAACACAGCAATTGTGTGAAGCAATTTGATGTTAAATGTGCTATAGAAATAAAATTGAAACTGAAATATATACTTTGAGACTTTGTAAGTGTTAGTGTGTCTATGTAGTCATTTCTACTGGAAGACCATATTCTGATCAGTGAATCCTAGTATCATTCTCTATAGGGCCATGTTTGTTTTCCAAACAAAAAAGAAGAAAGGTAAACTAGAACAACGATATGGAATGAGGCATGTTTATCCAAAAGGGTCAAAACATCAATTTCTGCATTTACAGTATATAAAACAACATCAGAAACAAGGTAAGTAAACAAACTTTATTTATACATTACCTTTCGCAGGTGAAAAACTACAAAGTCCTTTACAATAGAAACAGGCAATAAAAACATAAAACAACATACTTATAACATACGGCCTAAAACTATATGGCCTATGACTCCAAGAACACCGTCCCCAATGTTAAACATTGAGGTGGAAACATTGTGCTTTGGGGGTGTTTTTCTGCCAGGGGGACAGGACAACTGCACCGCATTGAAGAGAGGATGGAAAAGGCCATGTACTGTCAAATCTTGGTTGAGAACCTCCTTCTCTCAGCTAGGGCATTGAGAATGGGTCGTTAGTGGGTATTCCAGCATGACAGTGATCCAAAACACATGGTCAAGGCTACAAAGGATTGGCTCAGCGACCTTAATCCCATAGAAAAATCTGTGGAAGGAGCTGAAGGTTCGAGATGCCATGAAACATTAATTACTCAGAGGATCTGCAACGAGGAGTGAGACAAAATCCCCACTGAGATATGTGCAAAACTCGTAGACAACTAAAAGACACATCAGACCTCTGTGATTGGAAACAAAGGTTTTGCCACCAAGCAAAGGTTTCAAAAGTTTTGCAAAGGGACCAAATATTTATTTCACTAAATAACGTGCAAATTGATCTATAACTTTTTTTGCATTTTTCGGTGTTGTTGTTCTATCACTGTTCAAATAAACTTACCATTAAATTTATAGACTGATAATTCCTTTGTTAGTGGGCAGACTATAAAGATTTCAGCAGAGGTTCAAAAGGTTTTTTTCCCTGACTATATAATAATGAGGTAATAAACTGCCCTATTCTGGGAAGCATATTCAAGAGCTGATTAATTTTGACATCAGCAATTCTGAGTTTTCAGTTTCAGTGCATAACAAAAAACAAAAAAAAAACAAAAAAAAAAACAGCAGAACCTCCATCTGTCAAAAAGAAGTATGACGAATCACAACCCATTTTCTGAGGAAGACACTTTAAACAGCATGAATTTTCATGTGAATCTTTACATGGTCAAGCCGCCTATATCTTTTCCCACAGCTGCTACAGGAATACGGTTTCTCACCTGTGTGAATTCTTACATGACGTTGCAATGAAGAGTTTAGTTTGAATCTTTTTCCACAGGTCCTGCAAAGATGTGGTTTCTCACCTGTGTGAATTCTTACATGACGTTGCAATGTAGAGTTTAGTTTGAATCTTTTTCCACAGGTCCTGCAAAGATGTGGCTTCTCATCTGAGTGAATTTTTACATGATCACTCAAATGTGACTTCTGAAAGAATCTTTTCCCACAGGTGTTACAGGAATGTGGTCTCTCACCTGTGTGACGTCTCTTATGGCTAATCAATTTGGATTTCTTTTGACAAAGCTTTCCACATATGTCACATATCAGATGCTTATGCCTGTTCTGAGGTTTACTCTGACTCTCTGACACAGAAGTGTTGTTTACTCTCTGACTGTGACTTCTCTTTCTGTCATATCTATTCTTTTTCAGCTCTGCATTTCTAGCTGATCCTGAGTCCACACGCTGGCTTTCGTCATGATCTCGGCTCTCTGCTTCAGGAGAGATGTGAGAAATGAACTGCTCACTGTTTGGTTCTGGTTCACTGTAGTCACTTTCCCCATAAGTCGGAGTCTCCATGAAAGTATCAGCCTCCTGCTTCAGTCCAAGCTGCTCTCCCTCCTGACTGCTGCACAGTTCCTCCTGTTCCTCTTTAATCTGTGGAGGCTCTGGGTCCTCCTGGTCCAGACTGGAGTTCCTTTCTTTATTACAGACCTGCTTCTCTCTGGTGACCATCTCCTCATCATGGACACTCTGCTGGTGAAGGTCTGAAGAGAAATAGGGAATAAATTAACTAATAACAAACATTTGAGAAAATGTATTCTGATCTGAATCATTAGCAGCTCTCTACGTAGTGACCATGTAACAGTGAAATTTAAAGAGTACAAAATGACAAATTATTTGGGCACTGATGCAAATGACTTATTTCTTATTAATAAAGATCAGTTAAATGTGTGGATGTCTATAAATGTGTGAAATGTAGTGATGTTGGTGTGTTTTTTGGTAAATGAAAGTGGATTTCTCAGTTTAAGTGTTACACATTTGTGCTGCTTCAGAAACTTTTCTTTGTGCTCGCAGTGTCAAAGCTTTGTTACTGAGTGTTATAGTTTTAATGTGGCTTTTTTCTTAATCCAGTATAAGTAAGCAGGAGTTTCTTAGCATTTCAGTGTCTCACTCATTTGGGGGGGAAAGTAAACCAATGAACCAATCAGAAACAAATAACAACTTGAGTAGTTTTTCTACAGTGGAAATTGTAATGTCCTATTAGACAGATTACAAAATTCACTTTATCTCCTAGGAACAAGGCTGGCAACTCCTCCCCCTTTTGTGAGTGTGGACGCTTCATCTCTTTGCTCTTTAAATGCTTTGCTTCTTTTATTGATTTTTATGCTGATTTTTTCCCTTTTTTCTGTATGAGCTTACCTGCAATAGCTTCTGGACACTTATAGATCATTAGGACTAAAGTGTTCTTAACAGAAACAGCAAATTTTATAGTTACCTTATCCTCAGCGCTCTGTGTGTCTGTGGCCTAGACACAGCTGAAGCCTGATTACAGCGTCTGGGCACCGAACAGCCTCAATAGCCTGGAAAGGTGCTAACCGCTAGGCTAACTAGCAACAAGATGCCTCCCCTCTCCACAGATGACTACCACAGCCTCATGCAGAAGATTGCAGTACTGGAGACAAAAAATCATCGCTTAGAAGTAAACGTGGAGGTAAATGGACTGTGTGGAAATGAAACAACCTTGCCTTTGATTCAAAACAATGGCGATGAGCAAGCTAGTACACAGCTAAGGAGCACAGATAACATGACCAAGAAAGTAGACTCCGTGCATTATTATAAATCCTCAAGTGATAATCCCCCCTTGGACTGTCTTGGTGCAAAACCAAGACATAAATCATGTCCCCTGGAAGGGGGAGGACGTATCACAGGCAAAGCACAGCGAGCTGAAATCTCTGAAACCGACTGGCCTTCACTTCCTACGAGACAGAGAAGCTCTTCTACCCCTGTATACGGGAGGAAACAGGACTGGACAACCGTGAATAGGAAGGTTAACAACAAACCTCCAAAACAACTGAATGTGAAACTGCAGAACAGATTTGTATAGTATAGTATAGTGACAAAGTTGCTAAGTTGGCAACACTGACAAACACTAAGGGATAGCAGCACCCCTTTATGAAATGCAAAACACCATGATGCTGTGTGCAGTCCCACAATGACCAATTCATGGGACTGTCCTATTTAATCTGCATATGCTGTCTCTTCATGACATCTTTTAGGAGTTAGCTGTGATAAGCCATCTATCAAATATGTAAATGATACCCAGATTCATTTCTGTGCTCTCATTATGTTTGTGCCTTGGAAAAGTGGATGTCTGGACACAACTAAAACTTAATTCCATTCATCCTCCTTCAATTAAACAGAAAAAAAGACAAATCCATTTAGTTTACATCTTCAGACTTCAGACACTGAAGACCTGTGTAAAAAATTACAGAGCCTATCCAGGAAAACAATGTCGTAACCAGAAACTGCTCTAACCCTAGGCCGTAACCTTCCTACGCCTAACTACACATCATATCAATGCAGCCTTCAACATCTTGAATGGCATGGAAGGTTGAAAGGAGCTTCCAATTACAAAGTAAATCGGGGCGTAGATTTCTTACAAAGGTTTAAATCAAGCTTTACTTTCAATGGCCATATTAAAGCAACACCTCTGAAAGATTGAAGATTGTATGTGGCGTTCCTCAAGGTTCTATTTTGGGACCTAAACTTTTTAATTTATATATCAATGATATCTGTGACGTATCAAAAAGGTTACATTTCGTTTTAATTGCAGATGATACGAATTTTTATTGCTCAAGAGAGAATTTGAAAGATTTGGTTAAAATTATGGTTTCTGAGATGGTAATATTTAAAAATGGTTTGATGTAAATAAATTATCTTTGAATCTGACAAAAACAAAATTTGTGATATTTGGTAATGGTGTAAAGGAGGAATAAGTTATTATGTCTACTATTGGAGAATTGATTGAAAGAGTTACTGAATTTAGCTTTTTCGGTGTAATAGTATATGAAAATTTAACTTGGAAATCTCATATTGAGTATATTAGAAAGAAAATTGTCAAAAACATTTATATTTTGGGAAATGTTAGAGATTTATTAGACTACAAGTCAATGTGAATCTTATACTTTACATTGTTTTTCTCATACCCCAGTTATTGTATGGAAGCTTGAATACCATAAACCTTCTATACTTATTACAGAAGAAAGTGATACGAATGATTCATAATGTTAAATATAGAGAACATACAAATAAATTGTTTATAAAATTGCAAACTATTGAAATTACAAGATTTAGTGAAACTACGGACACTATGTTTAAGGCTAAAAATAATACTTTGCCTTTCAAGTTACAAAATTTAATTTCAATGTGTTTGGGAGGTGAAGACAGCAGAAGAAAATATAATTTTAAGCATCAGCTAGCTAGGACTACACAAAGATTAATGAGTCAACGGTTAGGGGTATACGACTGTGCTGAACTCTCTTCATTATAATCTAAAGAGTTGTACAAATTTACATTGTTTTAAAAAGTGTTACATGTTTAAAACGATAAATCAATATGAAGAATATGAAAGAAATTGGAGTTCATAGAAGGGGATTTTTTTTCTCCCTCTTTCTTTCTCCTTATTTTATTCTATTTACTTTTTTTCTTCTCCTTGTTATTATGTGATGTGGTATATTGCTGATTGTAAATGTGTTGTTTGGTCTGTGTTAGGATTTGGAGATAAATGCTAGTGTGTTCCCTGGTTTATGGTGCCCACTTATATTAGTTGAATCGCAGATAGAGGGCGGGGTTTAATAAGAATATTTTCTTCTTCCTGCTCCTTTTCACGCATGGTTGGAGTGCTATATCACGGGAAAGCATGGTTTGTGTGTATGAAAGGATAAAACTGTTGAAACTGTTGAACCAAGTGTGAAATAAATAAATAAATAAATGAAGGCTGAATTAAATCCAAACCATTAAATTATTTATGGCAATATTAAACAAATACATAGGAATGCTTTCTTACATTTGCATAGTAACTCAAAAAATACCAATATCCTCTCTAGAAAAGCTAGTTCATGCATTTATTACTTCTAGTTTGGACTACTGTAAATTGATATTACTGGGATGTCCTAAAACTCCATGTAAGGCTTTGAGTTGATCCAAAGTGCTGCAGCAAGTGTACTGAAAGGAACTAGAAAGAGAGAGCATATTTCTACTATATCGGGGTCTCTTCATTAGCGTTCTGTTAAATCCTGCTTTTCACACACAAGTTCTTGAATAATCAGGCTCCATCTTATCTTAATGAGCTTATAGTACCATATCACTCCATTAAAACACTTTGTCTTCAGGCTGCAGATTTACTGGTGTTTTCTAGAATATTTGGCTAGAGGAGACAGACAACCTCTTTACTTTTAAGAAAGCATACAGTTAGGGCTGGATCAGGTAACCCTGAATCCTCCCATAGTTATGCTGCAATAGGTGTAGACTGCTGTGGGATTCCCATGATACACTCAGTATTTCTTCTTCAGTCACCTTTCTCACTCATTATGTGTTAATAGACCTCTCTGCATTGAATCATTACAAATTATTAATCTCTGGCTCTCTTTAACAGCATCTCTTTGTCCTTTCCTCCTGCCCTCACCCCCACCGGTCAGGGCAGATATCTGCCCTGCTGTGAACCTGTTTCTTCCTGTTAAAAGGGAGTTTTCCCTTCTTACTGTAGGAGTGCATTGAAGCAACTGTTGTTAGGATTGTGCTCTGTATGAATAACACAAATTTGAATTGAATAGAAATTAGAAATGTAGCTAAACTGAGAGATCCATTTATTTATTTCTTGAGGAGATGGCTACTGCAGCTGTCTTTTTATTGACTTTCCTAAAAGACACGACAGCTGTTTGTATAGTGGTCGCTACATTTGACAGCTATTCAAAGGTTTTTTCTTGTATTTCTGTCAGTGTTGATGGTGTACTTGCACATGAACCACTACACTGATGTGTCACTCCATGCCCTGCCACCCACTGGCTGACCAGTTATATTTGTTACATATATTCTTATATTATTATAAAATATAATTGAAATATATGAAAAAGTATTTTTGTTATGTTATCGTTTTTACACAGTGTTTATTATTCATTAATTTGTCAAAACCTATATTGTCCACCTAAGTGGACATGTAAAAAACTCTGTGAAAAGTACATGTTTAAAAAAATGAAGTTCAAAAAATTATTTTTTTCCCCATGTTTAAAGATGAATAAAAATACGAAAAAAAATCCAGATTGAGGTTGTCATCATTCATGTATGAAAGGGTTAAAGGGTCACATGATCTTATTTCAAAAAAGTATAAGCTAGCAACCATTATTGTAAGCTAATGTTTTAATCACCCCATCTTAGCTTTCTGATACTTAAAAAAAAACTATGTGGAAACATCTAGACTTATTTGCATTCAGACAGCTTTTTAATCTCCACTTTAAAGGCTGTAGGTTGAAGCCATTGCTTTAACACTCTGTATAATCTTAAAATGTATTGTTTTATCTTTAAGGCTCATATACCCTGATTTCTTTATATTACATAATTACCTCATGATTTGTATCACACATTTATGTTTTATCTTTTATTCTACAAATATGTATTGGAAGTGGACTGCACATTGACACTAGCAGAAACAGACAGAAGTGTTCTGAGGAATTTGATGGGGCAGGTCTCTCTGGACTAGTGATGTCACCAGAAGGTACAAAGCTTTAAGGCTCACTCTGCTAGAGGTAAACAGCGCTATAAAATTTGGTGTTAGGCAATGCTCTCTTTGCCCCCATTCTCTAATTCTGCAGGCCTTCTCCATGAGTCATATTTAGTTTTATTATGACCATCACAGTTTTACATACCTATTCTGTGTGACTGCATCTCAGGTTTCCAGACCATCTCCAGCAGCCTGAGCTGCTCTTCATCAGTCCAGACAATAATGTCTTCAGCCTCCTGCTTCAGTCCAAGCTGCTCTCCCTCCTGACTGCTGCACAGTTCCTCCTGTTCCTCTTTAATCTGTGGAGGCTCTGGGTCCTCCTGGTCCAGACTGGAGTTCGTCTCCTGATTACAGACCTGCTGCTCACCCAGACTCTCCTCTTCCTCACAGTCATGTTGTTTTGTGAGGTTTTGAGGAAAAACAGAGTGACAAGATTCTCTTGTTATATTTGTAATGAAAATGTTGCATTTTGGTGTTATTCTTGTATGTTCCCTGTAGATCTTCATCACCAGGTCATGTGATAATGTCCTGATCAGAGCCGGCGTTCTTTAGTTGGTCCATTTTATGATGAAGAAGACAGAAAGAAGGTGCATCAAACTGTTCTTTTTATGGGAGCAAACACAGAGCCTCAAGCAGAAATACTGTCTCAACAGGGAAAGTTAATAACCACTGTCACAACAGAGCTCAACACTGAAGCTCACAAAGTAAAAATGCCATTCTGGGATTTTGATTATGACACTGTGAAACGATGGTATGAGCTCCTGTAGAAACCAAATGTCTGTATGATATCAAGCTTGTTATAACAAAAGAGACTTTTCTTCAAAGAACTACTCCACCCACAATCCTAAACTGAAAAAGGCAATGTCTGAGATTGGTGGAGTTCACTGTTATTATGCAAATGCTCAAATTTGCAAACTAGAGATGCACCAATTGAGTAGCTCGCCGGCCCATTTCACACACATATGTTATCGTAATGGAGCAGCATGATAAGACTGACTGAGTCTATCAACATCACTAACATGTGTCATTAAAACGTTTACCTCTCTCTTATAAAGTCTCTGCTGTTACTAGGACCTAACCTATCAGTGACCATGAACCTGCACCAGTGCAACATAGTCCATCACTGGACACTGAACCACAGCACTGATAAATAGTTTTCACACTGTCTCATTAAGACTGTGTGTGCTCTTCCTCAACTATCACAGTTTGCTCCTCTGAATTCATCACCAAAGTAACAGCTTCCTGCTCTCAGCTAACATCAGCTTAGAGAAATCCTGGAGATGCTGATAAACTTTCAGATTTATCACCAATCAACCAAACACTGAAGAATCTGAGCTTGAACAGCACAGAGTTAAAAACATGTCCATACCTATGATGTGAGAGTTTCTGTCGGGTTTCCGGCTGATATCCAGCAGTCTGTGCTGACGGTTGATCTCCTCCTCATACTGGACGATGGTTTTTTGAACCTCTGAGAAGATTTCTTCACAAACAGCAGTTAGTCTCTCCTTGATGAACTCTCTCAGATACTGAGCTGAACTCATTGCTGCTGGGGCTGGGCGGATCGATACAAATGATACAGACATATTGGTATAAGACCCACACTAACGTGAAGGGATCAATACTTTAGTTTGTGTTTCTCACAAATACGGGCCATTCAAGTCTGTCAGGTTTATATTGTTGATTGTCATTTATGCTTAGAAAAATAAAACCATATATGCTTAGAGGTGAATAATTGATTGTGTAGTGATAGGATGTGTGATCCTTAGTAGTTTGCAAAGACTGTGTGTCTTCCAGAGTGTTCTGGCATTCACACTCAGATCCTGGAGTCACAAGAAGAGCTCGTACCTTCTTTTATTGTTTTATGGTATAGCAAACACAAGTACATCTGTTTTAGTCTAGGTGCCTTTTGTTTAGATGAACTGCTGGACTGCAGGTTTAGGGAAGTCGTTCACAGGGTCACATCTTGATTTAGCTAGTAGGCCATCACTGTTTCCCTCATCAGATCGGTTGGTTTTTGAGCTGTTCTTTACTCAAGTGAACTGGCTTCACGCTTCTAAATAAATTACAGTACAATGTTTCTAAATCTCACTGCAACTGCTGCGTCACAATAATCTGTCCTGCTTCATAAATCTGTCCCATAGCTTATATAGTAACACATATCTTATTTTCCTATATCTACTTGTTGTAATTCAGTGGAACTTATTTCCTTCATCCATCAATTACCCCAGCTGAAGTAAAAATATTAATAACAATAACAATGAGCTGATTCCACATGATGTTTGTCATGTTTTCCTGTCTATGCTGAGCTCGTTATCACTTCAGCCACTTTATCACCATCTTGTCACTTTTTCCACCACATTGTCATTCTACCTACTGCTTGAACACTTTGCCCAAACTGCACCTCCTTTCCATTTACTAGACTCAGTCGTGTGTCTTTACCTTGCTGAACCACATCCCTACAAACACTCATCAGAGAGCCGTTCCTCAGTATTATATCACTCTTAACCTCCCTGCATGCTTATTTATCGCCGTTGTAGCTGAAACTGGTTCCACTCACCGAGCCGAAGACTTTTTCTTCTGGAGACAGTTTTTTAACCTCGACTTAAATCCGTCCTCGTGTCTCGTTGTCACGGTTACATTGCGCTCACTGTCCGTTTCATCCACATTACAGATTTACTTTCACTGTTTTTTTTTTTTTTTTTGTATTTTCCCCTCTTGTTTGACCTTTTTTTCACCCCCGCTCTTCTCTCCCGCCATCGACTTCTGTTCTTATTTCACTTCCTGAAACGTCACGTCGCTCTGCTGTTTCCGGTCCCTTCGCAGACCTGCCGGTCAAACCTCTCGTGGACCCTCCCCCCTCCTCTGTTTTTGTGTGTGTGTGTGTGTGTGTGTGTGTGTGTGTGTGTGTGCTCCTCCTTACCTCTCTGACCTGTTAAGCACTACCTCTTCTGCCCGTTCACTTCGATCTTCTTTTTCTATCCAGCTTTCTGTGTCTTCTTATGGCCTCACCACCACTTGAAGCAGAGCTTTTAGTTGCTCTGCTCCCAGGCTGTGGAACTCTCTGCCCCCAGATATAAGAAACATTGGTTTGCTCCCCCAGTTTAAATCAAGACTCAAAACCCATCTGTTCAAATCTGCATATTCACTGTGAACCCACTGTTTGTTCATTTTATCTTGTGCTTTTGTGTTTATTGCTCTTCTTTTGTCAACGTTGTGTTATGTGTTTTATTCTAGCATTATTATTGTTGTTGTTGTTGTTGATGATGATAACAACAACAACAACAATAATAATAAACTGTATTATTTATTTGATTGTTTGCTATGAGCTAACGCTAGTCCACACTCCAAGCCACTTGGTGGCGGTAATGCGCCACGTCGTTGTTTGCTAACCGCCAAGAAACGACGACGACGAAGTTAAACGAGGCGAAAACCACAATAAGAGCAAAATGAAATCTGTAATGTGGAGAAAATGGACAGTGTAACCGTGACAACGAGACACGAAGAGGGATGTAAAGTATAAAAAAATGGCCCAAGAAGAAAAACTCTTCGGCTCGGTGAGTGGAACCAGATTTAGCAACAACAGCGATAAATACGCCTGTAGGGAGATGAAGAGTGCTAAAATACTGAGAAACGGCTCTCTGATGAGTGTTTGTAGAGATGTGTTTCAACAAGATAAAGACACACGACTCAGTCAAATAAGCGTTAATGGACTCCACAGTCTGCTGCCTGACAACAAAAGAGCGTATGTGGGGTTTTATCCGGAGTACCTGAAATAGAAAAAAGAAAACAGAAACGGGGACAAAAGTTCTGTTTTAAAATGCATATTATAGCGAGAAATGTGACGGCTTGTCTGTTGTTATTATGTTTGATGAGCCAAGTAAGATGTAGATGTGGATAAATTAGCTATGAGATTAGGCCTCCCCCCACCACGGAGATGCTGTAAGTATCAAAGCAGCTCAGATTACTTGTTTCTTTCTTATTAAAGAGAATGACAAAAGTTTCACTGTGAGGACGTGATTTAAAGATGAAAAATGTCTAAATTGCACATATCATGTCCTGAGTAAAGGACTGGCAGTTTTATGTTGGGGTGTCTGTTGATTCTCACTTGTCTTGGAAACATTGGTTAGGAAAACAATCAAATCAGTAAAACACATATTACTGGATGCAACAGTTTGCTAGAATTGGAAGGAATTTGTCAGGCCAATTGTGTAATTGATTGATTCAAAGATTTTCTTTTTTCCTTTTCACTGCTTTACCCTTGTCTGCACAGGTGATGAAAATGGATCTGTGTTTGCCAAATGCCATTAAGATCTGAAGAAGAAGAGAGGTGCTGTTTGATGAAGCGGACTTAAGTTAAAGGAGAGACACAAACTAAAGTATTGATACCATCACGTTAATGTGGATCTGATACCATCGTCTGTATCACTTCTATCATTCTGACATGCAGTCAACATGTGGTGATGTGTAAGAGCTGACAGGCTCCATTCACATTTTGAGATCAGAGCTCAGACTAGTTTCAGTTATAAGGAAGAGAAACTCACACAGTCACTGACACTGAGAGGAGAAATGGCACAGAAAGGAGTTCAGCTGGACCGAGAAACCTTCTCTTGTTCCATCTGTTTGGATCTACTGATAAATCCGGTGACTATTCCCTGTGGACACAGCTACTGCAGGAACTGTATTAAAACCCACTTTGATGAAGAGGACAGGAAGGGAATCCACAGCTGCCCTCAGTGTAGGAAGACTTTCACACCGAGGCCTGTCCTGGAGAAAAACACCATGTTAGCAGCTTTAGTGGAGCAGCTGAAGAAGACTGGACTCCAAGCTGCTCCAGCTGATCACTGCTATGCTGGACCTGAAGATGTGGCCTGTGATGTCTGCACTGGGAGGAAGCTGAAAGCCATCAAGTCCTGTCTGGTGTGTCTGGCCTCTTACTGTGAGAAACACCTCCAACCTCACTATGATGCAGCTCCATTAAAGAAACACAAGCTGGTGGCCCCCTCCAAGAAGCTCCAGGAGAACATCTGCTCTCGTCATGATGAGGTGATGAAGATTTTCTGTCGTACTGATCAGCAGAGTATCTGTTATCTCTGCACGATGGATGAACATAAAGGCCATGAAACAGTCCCAGCTGCAGCAGAAAGGACTGAGAAGCAGAAGGAGCTCGAGGTGAGACGACTAAACATCCAGCAGAGAATCCAGGAGCGAGAGAAAGATGTGAAGCTGCTTCAACAGGAGGTGGAGGCCATCAATGGCTCTGCTGATAAAGCAGTGGAGGACAGTGAGAAGATGTTCACTGAGCTGATCCGTCTCATCCAGAAAAGAAGATCCAATATGAAGAAGAAGGTCAGATCCCAGCAGGAAACTGAAGTGAGTCGAGTCAAAGAGCTTCAGGAGAAGCTGGAGCAGGAGATCGCTGAGCTGAAGAGGAAAGACGGCGAGCTGGAGCAGCTCTCACACACAGAGGATCACAACCAGTTTCTACACAACTACCCCTCACTGTCAGCACTCAGTGAGTCTACAGACTCATCCAGCATCAATATTCGTCCTCTGAGCTACTTTGAGGATGTGACAGCAGCTGTGTCAGAGACCAGAGATAAACTACAGGACATTCTGAGAGAGGAATGGACAAACATCTCATTGACAGTCACTGAAGAGGATGTTTTACTGTCACCAGCAGAGCCAAAGACCAGAGCTGGATTCTTAAAATATTCACGTGAAATCACACTGGATCCAAACACAACTCACACACATCTGTTATTATCTGAAGGGAACAGAAAAGTAACATTTATGGAACAACAACAGTCTTATTCTGATCATCCAGACAGATTCACAGGATGTTATCAAGTCCTGAGTAGAGAGAGTCTGACTGGACGTTGTTACTGGGAGGTGGAGTGGGGATGGGGAGGAGTTTGTATAGCAGTCACATACAAGAACATCGGCAGAGTAGGGAGAGTGAATGAATGTTTCTTTGGACGCAACGACAAATCTTGGGCATTATATTGGTACACAGACAATAATAAATTTCGCCATAACAATGTCCAAACTCACCTCTCAGGTCCTCCGTCCACCAGAGTAGGAGTGTACCTGGATCACAGAGCAGGTATTCTGTCTTTCTACAGCGTCTCTGAAACCATGACTCTCCTCCACAGAGTCCAGACCACATTCACTCAGCCGCTCTATGCTGGACTTTTTCTTTATGGACTTGGAGCCACTGCAGAGTTGATTAAAGTCAAATAGAGAAGACAGGTTCATGTTGATCCCTGACCATTATATGTACTTGTGTAGTTTCTAAATGAGGCTTTACATTTTAGAAGCTGAGAAGTTCAGTGGTCCATTGATGTGTGAAAATAATATTGCACTGATTCAAACTTTTGTTACGACTGTTGTCGTAATTTTAATATTCAAATCTGAGTGTGCAGGTGCGTCTCCATGATTGGTGCATCCAGTGGGACTGTTCGTACCGATTGGCTAATGACCAGGAGGCAGCATATAAGAAGACACCCCCCTGGACGGCCAGTCATTCATCCTCGGCCCATCCCAACTGGCAGACTGTGTGTTTACTGTATAGTAATGTTTGTTTAATGCAGGAGCATGTACGGGTGGACCGCCTTTTTGTTTGATTACAGTTTTCTCCTGTTTTTGTTAGTTAGGGAGGTAAGTCGTTGTGGTTTGGTTTAATTCTTTTGAATAGGTAAGTTTGATTTATCCCTGAGATAGGCTCCCTTCTGTTTGTTATTTTGTCCTTAGGTTCGAAGTTATAATAATCTCCCTTCCTTTGTTTCTAAATTCACTCATTGTAAATAAATCACTGTCAAAAAGTATTAATTGCGTGATGTGCTGCTTTGGATCAGATGGGGATGGATCACTCTTATGTTATGGTCTTGCCACGCCTAGACAGACCATAACACTGTACTAACATTTATATACCTTATATATCATCAATATAAATCTAAATTTGTTCTTATGGCTGATAATCATGTGAGTTTACATTATACTACTCTTCATATTCAGCATGTTTGAAATCTGTCATCAGTCTGGTTAGTGGTTTTATTCTGTAGTTGCTGTAGTGGGTTGTCAAATTCTACTTGCTTCAAACGGCACATTTATAGGAAACAAGGAGATATGATGTATGACTTACCTTTGTTCTCGTCCTGGTTGCAAATAGAGTGCAAGTGTCAACCAAGAAAGGACAGTCCTGTCTCATCCTTTAACCAGCCACGACCTGCCCGTAAGTACACCTCTCCACTCACAACAATATTACATGGGACAAATGCATCCCATCCTGTACAGGCAGCACAACCCATCATAACAGCTAAGGCAGCATGTGCATATTGCTGCTCACCTGAACACCACATTAGCAAGTGCCCTGAGTTTATTAACAAGACAAAGAATGACTCAGCTGCTCTATGCTGGACTTTTTCTTTATGGACTTGGAGCCACTGCAGAGTTGATTAAAGTCAACTAGAGAAGACAGGTTCATGTTGATCCTTGACCATTATATGTACTGGTATGTATGTATGGTCATTTTTATATATATATATATATATATATATATATATATATATATATATATATATATATATATATATATATATATATATATATATATATATATATGAGAAGGTCCTGAGTTCAATTCCAACACCAGGCCGGGGGTCTTTCTGTGTGGACTTTCCATGTTCTCCCCGTGTTTGCGTGGGTTCTCTCCGGGTACTCCGGCTTCCTCCCACCGTCCAAAGACATGCAGCTTGAGGGGATAGGTTAACTGGAAAATCCAAATTGCCATGGTGTGAATGTGAGTGCGAATGGTTGTCTGTCCCTGTGTGTTGGCCCTGCGACAGACTGGCGACCTGTCCAGGGTGTACCCTGCCTCTCGCCCTATGACAGCTGGGATAGGCTCCAGCGCCCCCCGCGACCCTGAAAAGGATAAGCGGAAGCGAATGGATGGATGGATGGAGATATATAGATAGATATAGATATATATATATATATATATACACACAAACACACACACACACAGTGGGGCAAAAAAGTATTTAGTCAGCCACCGATTGTGCAAGTTCCCCCACTTAAAATGATGACAGAGGCCAGTAATTTGCACCAGAGGTACACTTCAACTGTGAGAGACAGAATGTGGAAAAAAAAAAAAATCCATGAATTCACATGGTAGGATTTGTAAAGAATTTATTCGTAAATCAGGGTGGAAAATAAGTATTTGGTCAATAACAAAAATACAACTCAATACTTTGTAACATAACCTTTGTTAGCAATAACAGAGGTCAAACGTTTACTATAGGTCTTTACCAGGTTTGCACACACAGTAGCTGGTATTTTGGCCCATTCCTCCATGCAGATCTTCTCGAGAGCAGTGATGTTTTGGGGCTGTCGCCGAGCAACACGGACTTTCAACTCCCGCCACAGATTTTCTATGGGGTTGAGGTCTGGAGACTGGCTAGGCCACTCCAGGACTTTCAAATGCTTCTTACGGAGCCACTCCTTTGTTGCCCGGGCGGTGTGTTTTGGATCATTGTCATGTTGGAAGACCCAGCCTCGTTTCATCTTCAAAGTTCTCACTGATGGAAGGAGGTTTTGGCTCAAAATCTCACGATACATGGCCCCATTCATTCTGTCCTTAACACGGATCAGTCGTCCTGTCCCCTTGGCAGAAAAACAGCCCCATAGCATGATGTTTCCACCCCCATGCTTCACAGTAGGTATGGTGTTCTTGGGATGCAACTCAGTATTCTTCTTCCTCCAAACACGACGAGTTGAGTTTATACCAAAAAGTTCTACTTTGGTTTCATCTGACCACATGACATTCTCCCAATCCTCTGCTGTATCATCCATGTGCTCTCTGGCAAACTTCAGACGGGCCTGGACATGCACTGGCTTCAGCAGCGGAACACGTCTGGCACTGCGGGATTTGATTCCCTGCCGTTGTAGTGTGTTACTGATGGTGACCTTTGTTACTTTGGTCCCAGCTCTCTGCAGGTCATTCACCAGGTCCCCCCGTGTGGTTCTGGGATCTTTGCTCACCGTTCTCATGATCATTTTGACCCCACGGGATGAGATCTTGCGTGGAGCCCCAGATCGAGGGAGATTATCAGTGGTCTTGTATGTCTTCCATTTTCTGATGATTGCTCCCACAGTTGATTTTTTTCACACCAAGCTGCTTGCCTATTGTAGATTCACTCTTCCCAGTCTGGTGCAGGTCTACAATACTTTTCCTGGTGTCCTTCGAAAGCTCTTTGGTCTTGGCCATGGCGGAGTTTGGAGTCTGACTGTTTGAGGCTGTGGACAGGTGTCTTTTATACAGATGATGAGTTCAAACAGGTGCCATTCATACAGGTAACGAGTGGGGGACAGAAAAGCTTCTTACAGAAGACGTTACAGGTCTGTGAGAGCCAGAGATTTTCCTTGTTTGAGGTGACCAAATACTTATTTTCCACCCTAATTTACGAATAAATTCTTTACAAATCCTACCATGTGAATTCATGGATTTTTTTTTTTTCACATTCTGTCTCTCACAGTTGAAGTGTACCTCTGGTGCAAATTACTGACCTCTGTCATCATTTTAAGTGGGGGAACTTGCACAATCGGTGGCTGACTAAATACTTTTTTGCCCCACTGTATGTATCGAACAATACAACATTTGTAATTTATTTTATCAACTTTCCTTCTGACGATGCTGTCTGTGTTGAGCGCTCAGTGAATCTGCGTTCGACTACTCCGCCTAGGCTGCACTGTCGAGCGCAGATCCACTGAGCGCTCAACACAGACAGCATCGTCAGAAGGAAGAGCGCAGGGCACCTCCCCCACCCTCCCCCACCCTCATTCAGATCTGGCGTTTGGAATTATTTTGGTTTTCATGTGACGTATGACCCTGAAGGTAAGCGAGTCATGGACTAAAGTAAAACAGTATGTTGGATGTGCCATGCAATGCTCAATTACATGGGTGGGAACTAGTGTGTTAGCGCAGTTAGCTCGTTAACGTGTTGGCCGTCTAGCCCCATGCAGGGGGCGATCGGCGGTAGCTCGTTAACGGAGATTTGCCGTGTTGTGGCGTTAAGGTCATTTCAACGAGATTAACCTGAAAGCACTAGTGGGAACACAACGAATATGACTGCACATTTACACCGACATCATCCTAGTGCAAAGACAAGTGGAAGCAGACAAAAAAAAGCAAGCATGCTACTAACTTTAGCCGAGTCATTTAGACAGCTGTTTAATATGCTGCTGAGAATATAGCCCAGAAGAAGCGGATAGTATAGCTTTTATTTTGGAAAGAGACATTTCTCTGTAATAAACTCTCTTTTCCAAAGATGAGTGATTCCTCAATCAGATACAGGGCTCGCAAAATCGCTAGCCCGACGTCCTGGAGCTAGCGATTTTTTTCAGTCGGGCTACCAAAATCTATCTCTGCCCTGCCCGTCGGGCTATTGTAGGAAGGAAAAATATATGTCAATGCTTTTGCATTCTTTCAGAAATGTAGCTGGGTAATTATGTCATTGGCATCGGTGAGCCACTGTCAATATGTGACATATTGAAATCGCGTTTGAATTTGTGTTTGTTTTTTTGCTTTCACTTTGCAATCGCGCGAACTGTGTATAGAGAGCGACAGCACTGATCTGTGAGTGATGATAATTTGTGCACCAATTCCTCTGACATCGTCTTATTAATTGTTAGCTTACTATGCAAACATGACAAGTGAAATCTCCCGCAGCAAGCTTAAACATGTGAGAGGTTGATCGCGCAGAGAATCGCTGAGCTTATGTGAGTGCGTGTGTAAAAGCAGCAGGATATATATTTGCCTACGATGACCTGGATGACTGAGAACCTTCACAGACAGATATATATTCAGTGTTGGGGAGTAACGGAATACATGTACCGCCGTTACGTATTTAGAATACAAAATATGAGTAACTGTATTCCGTTACAGTTACCGTTTAAAAAGGTGGTATTCAGAATACAGTTACTTTGTTGAAATAAATGGATTACACTGGGGTACTTTCCTGTTTCATTTTGTCGCGGGTCAGGACTGTTTGGGTTTTGTTTGACAGCTACGTTCTTTTGTTCCAGGTGGCAGCGTTACGGTTGCCATGGTTACAGGGCGACGCTCTCTCTCTCTCTGCGACTGTGTGTTTCCTGGGTGAGAGAGCGCCTTTTCGTTATTGTTGTTGTTGTGCTAAGCTAACAGGCAGAATGCTACAAGCATAGCTCTAAAGAATGTAGCATCATGTTCAGTGTAGTCCGTGCTGCTGGGAGAATGGACTGCCATACACGTTATGTGTCTGTGAGCGCTAGGAGGGAGAAAAAGGGGAGTGGAAAGGTACGAGCAGTCATCGAGCAAAAACGGGAGCTGGAAGCATGTAAATATAATAATAACCACTGCAGCCAAGAAGAGTGCCTGACGAGCCCAGTTGTAAGTAAGGTATTAAGACTCGACTGTACACTGTGTTCGTGTTTTCCTCCGAAAACAACAAGTTCCGTTGGAGCAGCCTTTCAACGCCTCTCTCTGTCTGTCGCAAGAAAAGTTGACCCACACAACAAAGTAGAGCTATTTTTCGGCTACCAGCCGACAGGGACCCCGCCGTATTATGCTGGGCTTACACTGTGCGATTTTTTTCAGTCGCGCGATTCAGCTCCTGCTCAAACTGTACGATTGACTCGCAGGGGTTAGAAGTTCATAGGTCACGATGCAGGTCTCACACTATACCGCCCGATGCTCTGATGCGACCTTAGTGCTCACACTGTGCGTCCATAAAAATGAAGGTTATAACAGAAATTCTGTCGCTCGCTCTCCCTCTCCGTCTTTCACTCACACAGACACACCACCACCATCAACTTTGCTAAATTGCTAATGAAAAACATTGGTCAGGCAGCTGTGATTGAGCAGCAGTGTCGATCCAACTATTTTCACGGTTGTTGTGGTCGTGATAATTTTGTGAGGCCACATCGAAAGGGCTCGGATGGTTCTACAGGTTGTGCCTCCATCGCTTGTGTCCAGATCACACGCTGCACTGCCGTGCTACGCCGTCTTTTTCGCTGACATTTGTGTTTGCGCGTGCGCAGTGTGGCAAACTGCGGTGACACCCTCACGACCAAGCGATTGATGATCGGGAGCTGGTCGTGAGGTGTCAATCGCTTCTCGTTACCCCACGTATACTACACGATGCACGACGCACGATGAAGGCCAAAATCGGGCCGATCGCCAAAACGATCGCACGACTCAAAAATCGGCCCAAAATGGGCCAAAAATTGCACAGTGTGAGCCCAGCATTAGTCAGAGGTCCCTTTACTACAGTTCGGAGTCGCGGACCTTCAGTAATAGTAATAAATCACACAGCAATAGTACATTCACGTTGTTGTAAAAAGCATGATAATATTGTAGCGGGTCAGGGCTGTTCGGGGTTCTGCTTGTACAGTTATGTTTTGTGTATGTTGCCATGGTGACGGGTGACGCCCTCTCGCTGCGACGGTGTGTCCTTCCGGGGTCAGAGGGCGCCCTATGTGTGTTGTGGTTGCCGCGCTGAGCAGTTAGCTAGTGGCAGTGTGTTCTTCTGCAAATGTAATAAACGGCTGTGCTCCCTGGCTAGCTCACGGGAAGCAAGACCAAACGATACCTCCGTCTCCTCCTTGTCTGAACTCGCCACAATATATTAAGTAATCCAAAGTATTCAGAATACGTTACTGTCATTGAGTAACGTAACGGAATAGGTTACAGAATACATTTTGGGGCATGTATTCTGTATTCTGTAATGGAATACATTTTAAAAGTAACCTTCCCAACACTGTATATATTTTAGTTCTGCTGAGCCAAATAAGACAGGTCAGGGTGAAGAAGTGACAGCCAAAGAAAAGCTTACCACAAAACGGAGAAGTTATGACAAATCAGACTATAAGGCAAAAAGAAAGTGCAGCTTTATGGTTTCATGGACAAAAGAATTTCTGTGGCTGCAATATGACGAGCTAAATAACCAGGGCTGCACATAAGTGGTCCGCAGGTGCGCATTCGCTGTCAAAATAAAAAACACGCACAAGGGTTAGGGTTAAATTTAAAAACTGTACTTTTGAGTTAAAATATATATTTATAATTTTAATAAATGACAAATTAAAAAGGCATGAACATTTTTTTGTATGGAAAAAATATCGAACCGTGACACCAAAGTATCGAACCGAACCGTGAATTTTGTGTATCGTTGCACCCCTAATATATATATATATATATATATATATATATATATATATATATATATATATATATATATATATATCTGACAATACTATAATATTGGCCATATTATATTTACATTACCACAGTGAGATGACTTTAGTCTCATGAACAACATAACAACATTAACTAGTTGTTATTTGCTAACTAATCTTAAATGACTGTTCAGCACAGAAATGAAGCCCAACAATCATGTTCTACAGTCCCGTGGTCTCAGCCTCAGATACTCAACTAATCAAGGTGATGTCATGACAAAATGAATGACCAACAAAACATTTTTCTCCTTCATTTCTGTCAAACAAAGCTGTATGTAACGTGTCTCGTGGTTAGTATCATGGTTGCTAGGCAACGGAGGCTAGACCATCCCATTTCACAAGCCTCGCACTTCCGGCCTTAGCGGTCTTTAAGTACGCGGCCCGTGAGGACTGGCTCACGGGCTGCAGACCCTGAATTGGGATACAGACTAGAAGCTATTGATGCACTTTTTGATGACGTCTTTTCTGACGTCGACGTCTCGAGATCTGGCCATACCACGAAAAAACACTAAGGCTCTCAAGACTGCTAACATCTACAACCGATTGAAACTGCTAACTTGATTTTGGCTCTTGCAAACTTTTGTTTATTTATGTTCCCCTTAATTTATTTTATTTTTTGTACTCACTTTTGTCTCACTGTCCTTGTCACTCTCTCTGTTCCTCATTGTACTACCACAATGTTATATTTTATGTGATTCCTGTTTTACTTGACTGTATGTCTAAAATGTGATAAATAAAGTTTAAAAAAAAAATCTGGCCATACCACGTGACAAATTTATGAACGGGTTAGCGCGTTTGGCGTGACATTAAAATAGGGGGCAGTTACAACTTACAAGTCACACTTTGTGGACTTTTGACTTTATTGTTTGTTTGTTTTTTAAACTTCTTTTTATCTAATGGAAATTGCAAGAAAGGTGTATTTTTCACCTGTCTGAGCATACTTATTAGGAGCTGATGTATCCTAATAAGTTCTGCACATACTAATAAATACTTGTAAATACTTAGCTGTGTTGAACAATAAAATCTCAGCTCTGTTGCAGTATTAGAGAGACTTGCAGGAAAACAAGGAGACCAACCTGGCTAAAACCTTTAAAAATCACATGGTATGCTTGTATTATACAACTTTAATTTATATTTTAAATATGAGTAATTACAGACATCTCCAAATGAATATTGTATTTTTGTTTTATCATCAGCAGAGATGAATGATGTGGATGAGGTCTTGGTCAATATAATGATGGAGGATTCCCAGCCCTTTACTATTGAGGAGGACAAACAGTTCAGAAAGCTCAGAAAACTTTGAAACAAACACATCCTCCAACAACGCACACCCATATTTTGTTTTCAAATTCCATTGCAGTCATTTCACACCTTAAACCTTTGGTAAACAATTGAACAAATAAAAGTAAACTGCAATAAATAACGAGGAATACAGAGTTCATCACACAACATAATAATAATTCTGTCGAGAGACCTACCTCGGCACTTGTGCTGGTGAAGCCAAAGGCAAGATATGCTTCATCATATTTTCTAGTCTTTGGCTTGGAAAGAAGTTGGTTTGGAAACATATTTGGTGATGCTTCAGCCTCTGCCTTGCATTTGTGTGGGAGCCCTGTCAGAAAACCTGTCCATTATGCTAGCAGTGTCCAAGCATTCTTTTTTTTTTTTCTTTTTTTTATTCATGCCGCAGTCCCCCTGCAATGGCTCTGCGCCCCCAGGGGACACGCCCCCCACTTTGGAACCTCTGCCTTGTATGTAAAAATATCACATTTGTTGTATTTTTGTGCGCCTGACCAATCGCAACAGTTGGAGCAACGATGAAGAAACTTTCCTCAACTGTATTTGCGATGTATAGCTGCTGCTTTGGATGCTGTGTATCACTGGAATGATGTTTTACTCAGCCTGAGTCTTGAGTTTCGGTTATAATAAACGTCTGGCTTCCTGTTGTTATGAGGTACTCTAGGGCTGTCGAACTCCAGGCCTCAAGGGACAGTGTCCTGCAGGTTTTAGATCTCACCCTGGGTCAACACACCTGAATCAAATGATTAGTTCATTACCAGGCCTCTGGAGAACTTCAAGACATGTTGAGGAGAGGATTTAGCCATTTAAATCAGCTGTGTTGGATCAAGGACACATCTAAAACCTGCAGGGACACCGACCCTCGAGGCCTGGAGTTCAACACCTGCGTGATAGTCGCACCAGAAGTGTCTGTGAGAATAACCAAGGTAAAAGAAAAAAAAATTTGTCATGAAAATTGCTAAGAAGTAGATCACCTGTAATTAATTAATGTGTTTTTCTAGCTCTTCTTTTCTTGTGGTGACACAGTATGTGAGTAATGGGTTATAGTGAGGATGATGTCACTTGAGCAAATAACATTTTCTCTTGAAAGTAGGAAAAAAAAAAAAAAAAGAAAAGGACAGACAGAGCTGAAAACTCTTCCTGATTTATTTTCTCCTTGAAAGCAGAGACTTTTTGTTGAGATGTTTTGGACTCAAACTTAGTAGACAATTTTTAGGCATGGTTTCTTCCTGTCACAACATTACTGCGCACCAGTGCACAAAACAAGGTCGATAAAGACAATGATGAGCAATTTTGGTGTGGAAGAACTTGACTGGCATGTGCAGAGCCAGGACCTCAACTAATAGAACACCTTTGGGATGATTAAGTTTGTGGAAAGCCATGCAGAAGCATCACATCGCAGAACGGCTCACTGCAGTTGTGGGGTCTCAGAACCAAAAGAATGACAACACCACGGAACAGAAGTTTGATACCATCATGGGGAGGCTCGCGGCTCTCCAACGGGAGATTGAGAGACCAGTGTCAGAGTGCTAAATTCGGAGCTGCTCGCATAAAGGAGAAATCAACAATTCATTCATTTCATTCATTTATTTGTTCATTTTCAGGCACAACAAATACCTATAGTGAACATAAAATGCACAAAACAAAAAACAAAAATTGCCTGAAAAAGGAGTGTGATGAAGAAAACTTATTAAATCCCACCCCTATACTCACTCATCAACGAAAAAAACAATAAACTTCCCGCAGCTACGCTGTCAATGGAAAATTGTATTTAGTAGTCAGTATAATCTTTTAGTGATATAAGTTTGCATATGGTAGAATACTGCATGTAGTTATTTGTATTAGGAAATATTTAACCATGTGTGCTTAGAGGCATATAATCAATTGTGTAGTGACAGGATGTGTGATCTCTAGCAGGCTGCAGGCTTGGTGTGCACCCCAGGAATGCACCCCCACGTCCTGGGATCATGAGAGCTCGTACCTTGTTTTATTGTTTTATGGTAGGATTAACGTAGCTACGTCTGTTCTAGTCGAAGTGTTTTAACTGCTGGACTTCCTCACCGTGTTATCTAGGGTGAACCATCTAGGGTGGGGGAGACTACCCTCTTTGTGACCAAGGATGTACCTTTTGTGCTTTCATGTTATATGACCCTTTGATCAGCAGGACACACACACACACACACACACACACACACACACACACACACACACACACACACACACACACTGAAGTATAAAATAAAGACAGGGGCAGTTTCTTAGCGCGAGTCTCTCTGTCTGGAGGCTGCCCTTGCTAGCAAGACGTTCTGTGTGTTTCTCTTCTCTGAGTCTTTACTGAAGAAGTGTTTTAGAACATTTTCCCTAACATTATTTGGTCCTTCGAGCCGGATGCAGAAAATATCAGAACTGTTATCTGTGACTCTGTTCCAGGATCCAGCACTGATTCCTGACGCCGTGGGGAGCCAGCACCGAAGCCTGTGCACAGCCCTCATGGACGAGGAGAGAGCCCCAGGACGTTAAATTCGGGTCTGGGCCGGTGTTATAATCTGGTCCACGGCGGTGGGATTCAGTCCGATGATCTGAATCACCAGTGAGACGTCGGAGAGTGAGAAACACTATTTTGGTATATAAGACGGCCGCAAAGGTTTAAAGTAACGTGATAAATTAGGTTGGGTTCGCCGAAAGGAGCTGAATTAGACTTAGGTTTTAGAGGTAGCCGAAATTACTTCGTGACAAATTCAAATGAAAACACGTTGAGACAAAGAAATTAAAATAGGTTGGGTTCGCCGGAAAGAGCTGAATTAGACTTGAGTTTTAGAGGTAGCTGAAATTATCTCGTGACAAATTAGCGCGCAAATGTCTATGTGTGTGTATGTGTCTGGAAGTAAGTTGATTTTACAGCACAATACGCTGCTGAACTACTTCCATTTTTGTTTTCTTTGCTGAGGCTCACGTACTGGTGACAAAGGAGAACGGTTGAGTTTCATCTCATAAAACTGATACCGCTTCACCGTTAGGGTGAAGTCGAAGGCCGTATCAGTAAACCACTCTGAAGTCAAGCGTGCCAGCAACGGCCCAGCAAAATCTTTGAAAATGGGGGATAAACAAAAAAAAATTAACAGCTGATGAGGAATGGTTAGAAAAACAACAAACCGGAGCAGGTAAAATAAGTGCAAATAGGTGGAGAAATCCACAAAAAGCAAAAAAAACAAAAACAAAAACAAAAAACGCAGATTCTTTAGATTGCCCTGATCAACAACAGCCAGTGCTCCAGACCATTAATTTAACCAGTTGTTAATAGAAATCTGCATTAAGCTTAGGGTTGCTCAAATTCAGTATAATGACATATGAGATGAAGTAAAATAGGCAAATATTTAAACTAATGATGTGCATAGAGGCATTTGACCTGTTTGAAAGACTGTCGTCTTATTATGAGCCATGGTCGAGATATAGAGCACACCTGTGAAAACAACTAATATGTTGAACCCTGTATGAAACATCTAAAGGTACATGATGGAGAAGCTGAATTGAATATGAAAGTGCAAGACTTTGCCACTGTGTGGCAAAGCACGCGACCACTGTGATGTTGCGTTGCGGTCTCTTCTGAGCTGATGAGCAAGCTACACATCATCAGATCGAGAGCTGTCTGAGAACTCCTCAAAGAGAGGGAAACAGAACTGTGATATCTAGAGTGTGCAGCGTTTCCGTGAGCAGTTTTTCTGCATCTTGACTCATGTGTAGAGTGTTCATAGCATCAGCATTATGTTTTTGTTTATTTGTTTTGTTGGGTGGAAAAATTGTTAAATAAACTGGTGATCATATTTATGGATCACCATGGCACATATCATCAGCCATGTGATTTATTTATGCAGATGAAAAAGTGAGTGTGAATGTGTCTGACGTCACAGTGTTTTTGTGCGCTGTGTAAAAGTAATTGCCTCTGATTGTGAGAGCGGTGATTCTGCAGGTCACCAGCTATTTAAACAAAAACAAAAAAAGAGTGAAGAAGAGACAAAATTTACATTGTAGATGAAAAATAATCATAGGAAAAAGGTTTTGTGTTGATCAGCCAAGAACTACAATCTCATTTTCTGCTTTTAAGAAAGGACTGTTCACAAAAACAGAGAGAGAGAGAGATGAAGCAGTGATAATAATAATGAAAATGTCTTAGTTTGTCACTTTCAGGTGCAAAGCAGACCTGAATCAATTTTCCACATGCAGCGGTCGGAAGAAAGTCATAGTTTAACATCATTGGAAACATTCAGGCCAAGTTTCTGGCTGACTTATTTACAGCACCATGTGTCTCTCAAACTCACAAGCAAGCGCTCACTCCTCCCTGAAGACAAGGAATGCAGCTCCAAAGAGCAATAACATGGCAGATAAAGAGACAGCAGCAAAGTCCTGAGCAAAGAGTCCCAACAAGCAGCAGCAGTGTGGACAAACAGCATCAGAGAAGAAGAGCAAACCCATCATCCTGACTGATCGGATGAATGGCACTGTGTTTACAACAAGCTACAAATTCACTATCCATGTGAAGAAAACTTTCGAGGAGAACTGAGGAGACTGTTGGAGTTTGACATTTGCCACCTTTGGAGTAAAATGGCAAGAAGAGACAGTGGAACACAGGACAAAGCTGAAGGAGAACTGCCGGCTGGGGACTGTTGTAGTGGGAGAGGACAACAGAGTG
This sequence comes from Maylandia zebra, assembly GCF_041146795.1. NCBI lineage: Eukaryota > Metazoa > Chordata > Actinopteri > Cichliformes > Cichlidae > Maylandia > Maylandia zebra. The sequence continues at coordinate 21,262,166 of NC_135169.1, read as the reverse complement.
AGTAAGTAGAACACAGAGGAGTGCTGGTGTTAAATGTGGGGAAATCAAAATTTGGGTTAGCAAACCTGGGAAAACAAAACTGACTGCTTAAGTTGGAAAATTGAGAAGGAGTCTGAAACACTGCAAAAAGAAACATACAAAATCACACACACAAGCAGAACATGCATTAACCCTACTAATACAAACACAAAATAGCTCATGAAGATTAGACAACATCTTAAGCATGTGAGTCTGTTTATCATCTTGTCCAAGTCACTTAGTGTGATGCAAAGACCAGTGGACTCATAGTACATCAGTTACAAAATGATCAAATAATAGCAGAGAAATGTGTAGGAAAGGCAGCTTTAAGAACATGCTCTGCTGGATATGCAGCTCCACAGACATGCATTAAACCTGCCTAATAACACAAACACACATGCAATGAAGATCAGCTTGTTATCTCTCATCAGTGTTAAAATAGTGTCAATTTAGCAGACACTTGTTATCAAATACTGAATTTATCCAATGCAACAAATTGACTCTCTAGGTTGCAGGACAACAATTTAACTTTTGTGGGAAAAAAGATTCTGGTTTGACCAACCAGTGATCAGACAATAAATTTAGTTGTTAATATAGTAAATTGGGAGATGCTTTCTGCTTGATTGATGCAGCACAAAGTAATTTACTGTATGAGGGAAATTCTATTTTTGTGATAACATTTTGAACATGCATTTCTGTTGTCCTGTCATCTTAGTGGGTTAATAGCTGATTCAAATTAGTTGATCGTTCCTAGATTAATGAAAGGTGACTGAATTCTAGCACGAGTGAATGGGATGTTTGTTGTGTGTTGAGTGGAGACTGTAAAACACTGAGTTTCCTGTTTTGATGTGCGAGTGAATCCTGTACCTAGATACACAACTCTGAATACATAAGAACAAACTTCTTTTGTGAAGTGCATGACAACATGTCACATGTTTTATGATGAAGGGAAAAAGGAAAATTGAATAAAATAGATCTGTGGCCTAAATGAGTGAAAAGCACAGACCTGGGGATTAAACTCATAGCTAATATGACATTAGGGTTATATTGTGTGTTGTGCAGCTGATGGTTGGTTTGGAGTTAATCTAGCTGATGATTTTTCTTTTGTTGTGAAGTTGAGCCTGCCAATTAGTATGATGGTATGATAAACCATGCTAATGGTATGATTTACCCTCCTGAGATGAGGAGCTTGTGTCATGACTTAACAAGGCCTTTTTATTTTGATACTTTCACAGTGCACTGAAAGTTTTGTTTGATAATCTCTGTTATTTTTCATTTTTTGAACAGGCACTGATTTTGTTTGTCAATTTCTTTTCTTTAAGCAGATCTGTACGTCGGGAATTAAAAGCGCTATGCCGACATGTCGAGAAAACCGTTACAAGTGAGTTTCTCCACATTAAAATGGGCTCTGGAGACCGCCACTTATTTGGGACAATTAGAAAATGAGAGTGCCTTCCTAAAAAGGATTCGGCAAGGAAATCCGATCTAAAAGTTCTTCTTTTTCTTTTGAAATGACGTCATTTTGCTGAAAGTGGAAACTAAATGCGACGACAGGTTCCACTATCAGCAAAGAAAGAAAGAATGAATGAATGAATGAATGGAAATAAAAAACAAACTGACTGACTGGTAAAAGCTGACAAGACTTGACCACGACTCAAGGTTAACCTCCACCTAGACAGGACAAAGGGTGGAGGAATTTATGTGTTTTTTGTTACAGGAGCAGAAAGATGATAGCAACATTCGAGGTTGCATGATGGTTTAACCTTTGAAATGCCATTTTCTGTGTCTGTGCATCTACCAGGGGTGTTATTCACTACCTTGTGTTGCTTACAGAGGTAACTGTGACAAAGTATGCATACGCCTGCGCAGCGCTAACATTTATATTTTCTTTTCTACAGCATTGCAGTTTTTCATGTGTTTGATCATGTGATTTATAAGAGGATTAGTTAATGTTTTTCTACTACAGGATTTCTGGGTTTATGTGTGAAGGAAACTGTGTTTACAGGTTATGAGTTGGTGATGCTTTTACACTGTGTTTTTGGGAAAATGTGAAGGTTACTTTGATGATGTGAATAACATTCTTTCCACAGCTATGGATGGCTAACTTTATGGTCTTTTTATGGCACCTCTGGAACCTGTCGACCTGCGTTTGACCTGTGTCTGACCACCGTCTGACCACAGTCAATGTGTATTGCTAATGTTTGTTTTTCTAAGAATGCTTATTACTCTTATGATATAATTGTTTATAAGTGTGAAATTTGATTTCACTTCCAGATCTTGTTTTCCAGGCCATGATGGTGTGTATGCAGGCTCCTGGCGGAGCCAGTCTTTAAGCAAATTTAATATGCAAAACACACTAACATTTTTATTGCAGGATTATAGGTCCAGGGTGGTGCTGCTCCAGAGGAGGAGATGCCCTGATGTTACCTGGGATATGATCTAGCTAATCTTTTTCTTTAAGACAGGAATCTGATTTTGATGAGTTGACTCATGGGAATGTCCATGTGTCAAGATGAGGGATCCAGGATTAATATGAAACAATGAATTAACATTAAATTTTGGAATTAATATTAAATTTTGTTTTATATGATTTTTGCAGCGATTTGTGTGATTAACAGTTCATTCAACGGGTATTAAACCTATGCAAGTGGTGCATCCATGTTCAGATGAGGCTTTGATGGCCTATAAGTGAAGTTCACTGAACTAAAGAATGTGGTTTGATGATTGTTGACATGCTCTCCAAATAGAAGTTTTTCCTCCTAGCAAGGAAATACAGGTGCAGCAGTAATCTCCTGAGAAATCTTCAGAGGCCCAGTGAGAAGCGTGAACCATTCCAGGCATAACTGACAGCCCAGGCAGTGGTTGAGGTCAAAGGTCGAGCTGGTTGGGGCCCATTATGAGATCAGACTTTGGAGCCACAGCAAGGACCATGAAACTGCGTTGGAATGAGAGCTGTGCCAGGGGGGATTTCCAGAGGCCAACAGAGGAGATTGTGGACAACGGACGGGCACCTGAAGGATGAGGGGAGCGTGCCAAGCTCAATCGACAGCGCAGAGGGAATCTAAGGATGTCATCATGATTCTGTGAAAGCACAGGAACCAGAAGCTATGGTGGTGATAACAGCAGTTTCCTATGAACATCACCTAATGCTGTGTCACTGTACTATGCATACGATGACACACTGAAGACTGCTGGGATCATAACAGCAGTAAGATAACTGGACCCAGCACCCTTTCCACAGAGAGGTTTTTCTGCAGAGGATGACAGTAGAAGAGTCATAAGTATTCCTATCGCAGGATGAAGGCCTGAAGTGAGGTGATGGGGGTTGATAGAGGCCAATTCAAGTGCTTCTGACCATTTCAACTGCCTGCAAAATAGCAGAGAGACCCTCCTGGATATATCAGAGCCACTGCAAAAACGTTGAGGTCCCAGGAAACCCCGGCACCCCCAAGACAGCACAATAGAGAAATCTCACACTTGGTTGTTTCAGTGGTGAGGGGGGAGTGCTGATTGAGCCCCCGTAGGGTAAGCTCGCACTTCAACCTCCAGCCTCTGATCAACTCTAGGGCAACCAAGTGCGAGGCGTGACGGACCTGTGTGCAACCATGGGAAGGTGGACCCTCTTGGTTACCTTGACTACGACGCTCACCCATACAGAACCCCAGCTGACGCAAACAACAGCTGAACCAGGAGAAAGGCAGAAAAGATTGACACACGACAACTCTCACCTAAGAGACATGACGCAAGACCACATCCATCCGTGGATGAACAATGCCTGGTACCGTTATATTCACGACAGAACAAAAGCAGAATCGGCAAATACAGACTATTATGTCTGTTCCCATCTACCCAGCACGGCAACATACCCCACACTATATATGTTCCTGGACCAATTCCCAGGGAAGAACTACTCTATGATACTAGCAGAGAAAGGGGACTTTGTGTCCTCTTCAACAACACATGCTGCACTTACATAAAGAAGATGCACACTCATTAAACATGACTGACGCCCTGAATGCTTTGAGACAGATCCAGCAGGCCCAAAATCAGGACTATGTAAGTGATACAAGTGACTGGTTTTCTTGGCTCTACACCGACTCCTGGTTACAGGTGCTAAAAAGACTACTCATCGGAGTTGGGATATTTTTACTTTTATTTTGTGTCTTTGTAACGTGTATATTGCCATGTCTAAAACTCATGATTAACTACATAATATTTTCTACTGTTGCTGCATACATAGCCATGACAAGTGATAATGATAATGACCCCGACCTGTTGGAACATGAAGACTTTGTGTGATTAATGACGATGTGACTGAAAATGTACAACAAGATGTTACAAACTGGTATCTCACTTTTAGTTTTACTGACAACAGGAGGGAATGTCAATGGAAAATTGTATTTAGTAGTCAGTATAATCTTTTAGTGATATAAGTTTGCATATGGTAGAATATAGGGGTGCAACGATACACAAAATTCACGGTTCGATATTTTTTCGATACAAAATAAAATGTTCATGCCTTTTTAATTTGTCATTTATTAAAATTATAAATATATATTTTAACTCAAAAGTACAGTTTTTAAATTTAACCCTAACCCTTGTGCGTGTTTTTTATTTTGACAGCGAATGCGCACCTGCGGACCACTTATGTGCAGCCCTGGTTATTTAGCTCATCATATCGCAGCCACAGAAATTATTTTGTCCATGAAACCATAAAGCTGCACTTTCTTTTTGCCTTATAGTCTGATTTGTCATAACTTCTCCGTTTTGTGGTAAGCTTTTCTTTGGCTGTCACTTCTTCACCCTGACCTGTCTTATTTGGCTCAGCAGAACTGAAATATATATCCTGCTGCTTTTACACACACACTCACATAAGCTCAGCGATTCTCTGCGCGATCAACCTCTCACATGTTTAAGCTGCGGGAGATTTCACTTGTCATGTTTGCATAGTAAGCTAACGATTAATAAGACGATGTCAGAGGAATTGGTGCGCAAATTATCATCACTCACCAATCAGTGCTGTCGCTCTCTATACACAGTTCACGCGATTGCAAAGTTTTCTCGAATTTCAAATCTAGTTTGTAAATTTGCCGGTAAAAGTTTAGTAAAAGCTTTATACAAAATTATGGATGTATTGTAATTAACCAGATCCTGGAATTTAAGTAACTTTGCCTGAAGAAAGAATTTGTGAGTATGATCTAGATAACCAGCCTTGTGAATAATACGCAGTGCTTGTTTCTGTACTGTGACTAATGGATTAGTTGTATTTTTATATGTATTTCCCCACACTTCCACACAATATGTAAGATATGGAAGAACCAGGGTACAGTACAGAGTACGAAGTGCATCTTTATCAAGGAATTGTTTCACTTTGTTCAAAACTGCGAGGCTTCTGGAAATTTTGGTTTTTATGTGTCTGACGTGGGGTTTCCATGAAATTTTATTATCAATTACGACTCCCAAAAACTTGTTTTCACTCACATTATCAATTGGTACACCTTCAATGACAATTGGTAATTCTATATTATATTTTAAATTACCAAAAAACATTGCTTTAGTTTCATTTATATTTAAATTAATGATAATTAATTTATAATTATAATTTATTTATGTCCATCCATTTTTTTATTAATTTTAGCTCCCTGTTTACGGTCATTACAAGATCAGTATAATCATCGTTACTGAAAAATATGTTGGTGTCATCTGCCAACAGTATTGAAAGAAATCTCCGTCCCGGGTCATCCATGGATCGGGTTTTCCTCCGAGGCGTGGGCACCTATAAGCAGAGTTTTGTCTTTACCCTATAAGATTCAAAATTATTCAAAGTAACACTCAGGTATTTATTTATTTATTTAACCTTTATTTAACCAGGAATGTCCCGTTGAGATCAAAGACCTCTTTTTCAAGGGAGTCCTGGCCAAGAGGCAGCACATTTCAAGACAAATACATACGAACAAACAAAGTTAAAATTACACAAAACAATTACACATTATTGAGGCAGCCTGTAGGCCTTTGAGTTTAGTTTTAAAAACATTTAAAGACAACAATTCAGTTAGTTTCCAGTCTTTCTGTAACATGTTCCATGAAAAAGGCGCAGAGTGGACAAAGGCTTTCTTACCCAGCTCTGTGCGGACAAGGGGAACAGACAACAGCAGCTGATCATTTGAGCGCAAGGAGTAAGAACCACTATTTGTCCTTGTGACCAAAGTACAAATATAAGGAGGCAGCAATCCAAGCATAGCTTTGTAAATAAAAGTGTACCAATGCCCCTGTCTTCTAATGGCCAAAGAAGGCCATTTTACTCTTAAGTACAAATCACAGTGATGGGTCAGGTATTTACAATTGGTAATAAACCTCAAGGAAGCATGATACATCGTGTCCAACATTAGAAGACATGAAGAAGAAGCGTTCATATACAGAATGTCACCATAATCTAACACAGATAAAAAGGTTGCAGTGACAAGACGTTTTTTTACTGCAAAAGAAAAGCACTGTTTATTACGGAAGAAAAAACGAAGTTTAAGTCTCAGTTTCTTTACTAGTCTCTCTATATGTGGTTTAAAGGTGAAGGAGTCATCAATCCAGACACCAAGGTATTTATATTCATGAACTATCTCTATGACATTTCCTTCAAGGGTGGACACCACTGGAATAGGCTCCGGGACCTTCTTTGACTTGGAAAACAACATTAGCTTAGTCTTGTCAGCATTGAGAACTAATTTTAGCTGAATAAGTGAATGCTGGAAAGCAACAAAGGCTTTCTGTAAAGTTTCAATGGCCTGAGCAAGAGATGATCCATAACAGTAAATAACTGTGTCGTCAGCATAAAAATGCAAATTTGTGTCTGAGACATTTTGACCCAAGTCATTGATATATAAAAGGAACAGAAGGGGACCCAAAACTGAGCCCTGTGGCACCCCCTTGTGGACAGCAACAAATTTAGAACAAAGACCTTCAAGTTTAATGCACTGGGTTCTATTTTTCAGATAATTTGAGAACCACGCTAATGCATGTTCTGACAATCCAAAGCTGAGCAGTCTGTTTTTTAGGACTGCATGATCAACAGTGTCAAAAGCTTTTGAGAGGTCAATAAAGAGTGACGCACAGTACAATTTCTTATCAAGTGCCACAATAATATCATTTATCACTTTCATAGTGGCAGTGTTAGTACTGTGTTTTTTCCTGAAGCCTGACTGAAATTTGGAGACAATATCATTAGAGTACAAAAACTCTTTCAACTGGTCACAAACTAGAGATTCCAGGATTTTGGATAAAACACACAAATTTGATATTGGCCTATAATTAGTCAACACCGATGGATCACCTCCTTTCAATAAAGGCAAAACGAAAGCTGATTTCCAAACCGCTGGAATTTCTTTGGTTTTAATTGAAAAATTAAATAGAATTGAGAGTGGTTCTGCAATAAAATCAGCTGCCAACTTCAAAAAATAAGGTTCCATCAAGTCTGGACCAGGAGGTTTTCTGTGATCCAAAGCCTTTAAAGCTTTATGCACTTCATAAACACTAAAAGGTACAAAGTTAAAACGGTCTCCAGAAAACATAGAGAGTTCTGGGCAAGTATTTGTTAAAAAAGTTTCTGCAGAAGCAAACAAGGAACCCACTGATAGAAAGTGTTCATTAAAACAATTCAAAATTTCAGTTTTATCATTAATTGAGACTGAATCTTTTACAACAGATTTAGGAAAGGTTTGAGTCATTTTATTGGCGGAAAAAGACTTGATTACTTTCCAAAATTTCTGTGGATCATTGAGGTTCTCAGTGGTGACAGACAAAAAGTATTCAGATTTGGCCTTTTTAATAAGAGAAGTACATTTATTTCTAAGCTGTTTGAAAACAGACCAATCAGTGGAAGTATCTGTTTGTCTCGCCTTGTCCCATGCTCTATTACGCTTGTGTATGCTATCTGCGAGTGTCTGCGAAAACCAAGGATTTTCTCGACCTTTAATTCTAACTTTCCGTAAGGGGGCATGTTTATTAACAATTCCCATAAAACTTTCCTTAAAATATGTCCAAGCTAGCTCTACATCTGGTAATAGTCCGATTTTTTCCCAATTAACTAATGACAAATCATGATGAAAAGCCTGTTCATTAAATTGTTTAAGATTCCTTTTGCACACTATGCGTGGCTTACATTTTGGAATTTTAGCATTTCTGCAAACAGCAACAACACAGTGATCACTTAGGTCATTACAGAAAACACCAAGTGAAGAGAATTTATGAGGTACATTTGTTAAAACCAAATCAATTAATGTAGACTTTTCAGGGCATTTAAGATTTGGCCTGGTAGGAAGATAGACTAGCTGGGTAAGATTAATTGAATCGCAGAATTCTTTAAATTCACCAGAATTATGCCGTTCAGCAGGTTAGTTACGACGTCGGGAGTAGCTTGGGAGAACAAGGAAACACAGACTGCTTCAGGTTGCCTTCCCAAACCAACTCAAAGGTTTATTCATAATACAACAGTTTATATAGAGGAAAAAGGTTCGTGTGTCAGCAGATTCTCAGTTCAAACCGGTACAGACCAAATAAGGAAGAGTCTTCCTGCCCTCTGAGCAAAGAAGTATCCTTTGTATAGTTTATCAGTTCAGCTACAATTTATGATTATCCCAGCGAAATACACTCCTAGACATAGAATACAGAGTTCTTTCATTAGTGAATTCTGAAACAAACCACCTGGCCTTTAACAAGCCTTTTTCTAAGAGATAAAGAAGGGAGGATGGGAGTAAGGAAGTGATCTCTGTGGTATTTTCGACCTTGAGGTACCATCCTGTGATTCTTACACATTAATTCTTGGGTCACAGAGAAAGAGAAAAACAACTAGTAAATGGGCCTTATTGAGTAACAGTTTTCCTGTATAATATCACTATAAAACAATATCCTGTAAATGCTACCATGGTATCAAAATATCACAACAAGTATGAGTTTAAGTACTTGAGAAACATCAAAAATATCATTTATGTATACATTGAAAAGTTTTGGTCCTAACACTGACCCTTGGGGAACACCACATGTAATACCAAGTTTCTCTGAATGGTAATGCCCTATGCTAACATATTGTTCCCGACCCGTTAGGTAACTTTTTAACCAGTTACCAGCTTTCCCTCGAATACCATATCTTTCCAATTTATCCAATAAAATTGAGTGATTGATTGTGTCGAAGGCCTTTTTGAGATCAACAAAAATACCAACTGCATATTTATTTTTATCCAGTGTATCAGTAATTTCTTCTACTGCCTCAATTATCACCATTGAAGTGGTTCTTTGTGTTCTGAAACCATACTGACCAACATTTATTATTTGATGTTTTTCAAGGAATTTTTCTAATCTTGAATTAAAAAGTTTTTCTAGAATTTTTGAGAATTGAGGCAGTAGAGAAATAGGCCTATAATTGGTAAAACTGTGTTTGTCATTACTTTTATATAGTGGTATTACTTTCACAATTTTTTGGAAAACAACCGGACTGAAATGATAAATTACAGATACAGTATATGTTAAGGGACTAGCAATATTCAGAACAACCTGTTTAACTACAGACATATTTATGTCATGATAAGCCATTGAAGACTTACTTTTACATTTTAATGTGATATTTATTACTTCTTGCTCATTTGTAGCTGAGAGGAACAGTGAAAATGGATTTGATTTTATATTACTGATATTTTCATTTTTATGACACAGGATGTCCGCTGCTAGTTCAGGGCCAACATTTATGAAGAATTTGTTTTTTGTGATTTTCACCATTTGCATCAGTAAAATATTCAGGATATGATGTTCCAGAAGATCCTTGTTTAATTAAGTTGTTTAACACATCCCAAGTTCCTTTTATATTGTTTTTATTGTCATATAATCTTAATATTCAACATATGGACACCACGGCGCCAGCTGCTCAGGCCCAAGGCTGGAGCCGACCAAGACAATTCCCTGATAACGACTGTGTGATGACTATTCTTCCCATCCCATGCAAGGCCACCTGGGTTGGCTGGCAGACTGTTTACTTAGCCTGATAGAGCGAAGGACACTGTCTCAGCTGAACTCTAGACACGCACACACATACACTTACACTGATAAGCACGCACTCATCCCCCTCCCGCAGATGACTCCGGCAAGACCAGAGGTGGAGGTTTGTGCATTTATATTAACAATGCTTGGTGCATGAACTCCACTACTACTGAGAGTCACTGCTCACCTAATGCGGAGTTTTTAATGGTCAAATGCAGACCTTATTATCTCCCCAGAGAACTCACTTCGATCATACTCACTGCCGTGTATATACCCCCCGACGCTAATGCTAGGTTGGCCATGAAAGAACTTTCTGCAGCCATTAACAAACACCAGAATAAACACCCCGAGGCTGCTTTTATTGTTGCTGGTGACTTCAACCACACCAACTTAAAGACAGTCCTCCCCAGATTCCACCAACATGTCTCCTGCCACACCAGAGGAGACAAGACTTTAGACCCTGTGTATTCCAACCTGGCTGGAGCCTACAAAGCCACACATTGTAGGCTCCCCACATTGGACAATCGGACCATCTCTCCCTGTTCCTCACACCTAGGTATTCACCACTCATCCAACATGTGAAACCTGCTGTGAGGACAATTAAAGTGTGGCCAGAGGGGACAGACGCAGTGCTCCAGGACAGATTTAAAAACACAGACTGGAATATGTTCACCCACACAGACCTGGACCAGTACGCCTCATCTGTACTGGATTACATCTCCGAAACCACAGACAGTGTCACCACCCAGAAACGGATCACCATGTACCCCAACCAGAAGCCTTGGATGAACCGGGATGTTTGTCTCCTCCTGAAGGCCCGCAACACCGCCTTTAGGTCAGGAGATGCACACGCCTACAGCACAGCCAGGGCTAATCTAAAGAAGGGCATCAAAAAAGCCAAACACCATTACAAAAAGAAGGTAGAAGAACACTTCTCCAACTCCAACCCCCGACGCATGTGGCAAGGACTCCAGACCATTACAGACTACAGGAACACCAAACCCTCCCCCGCATCCTCTGATGTCTCCTTCCTCAACGAGCTCAACAACTTTTATGCTCGTTTTGAGCGAGGGAACCCCACAACCACAACCAAAGCAGACATGACGCCAGACCACCAACCTCTGACTCTCTCCCCCACTGATGTAGGAGCGGTGCTGAGCAGGATCAATGTCCACAAGGCTGCAGGTCCTGATGGCATCCCCGGGCGTGTTCTCAGAGCATGTTCTGGGGAGCTTGCAGGAGTGCTCACAGACATATTCAATCTGTCCTTGGCCCACGCTGTGGTACCGGCCTGCTTCAAATCCACCTCCATCGTCCCGATACCCAAAAACTCCAACCCATCTTTCCTCAATGATTACCGCCCAGTAGCACTCACCCCCATCATCACTAAGTGCTTAGAGCAGCTGGTCCTAGCACACTTCAAATCCTGCCCCCCCCCCCCCCCACCCTGGACCCCCACCAATTCGCATACCGCCAGAACAGGAGCACAGAGGATGCAGTCTCCATCGCACTGCACTCTGTCCTCTCACACCTGGACAACAACAACACCTACGCCAGAATGCTGTTTATAGACTTCAGTTCAGCATTCAACACAATCCACCCCTCACAACTCATCAGGAAACTGACAGACCTGGGCATCAGTTCCCTCATCTGCAAATGGTTACTGGACTTCCTGACCAACCGCCCCCAACATGTCCGGCTGGATAACCGCTGCTCATCTACCATCACAATGAACACCGGTGTACCACAAGGCTGTGTGATGAGCCCTTTCCTCTACTCCCTCTTCACCCACGACTGCAGACCTGCTGATGGTTCCAACACCATCATTAAGTTTGCAGACACCACGGTGATTGGCCTCATCAGTGACAACGATGAGGCCGCCTACAGGGAGGAGGTGGATCGTCTGGCTGAGTGGTGCGACAGAAACAACCTGCTGCTTAACACCGAGAAGACCAAGGAGCTCATCGTGGACTACAGGAGGAATGCTGACCCACATCCACCCATCCACATTAAGGGGACGGCTGTGGAGCGTGTGAGCAGCTTCAAGTTCCTGGGAGTCCACATCTCTGAGGATCTCACCTGGACGACCAACTGCTCCAAGCTGGTCAAGAAGGCTCACCAGCGCCTCTTCTTCTTGAGGACTCTGAGGAAGAACCACCTGTCCTCAGACATCCTGGTGAACTTCTATCGTTGCACCATCGAGAGCATCCTGACCAACTGTATAACAGTCTGGTACGGGAACTGCTCTGCCTCGGACCGGAAGGCGTTGCAGATGGTCGTGAAAACTGCCCTGCGCATTGCCAGAGCACCACTTCCTGCCATAAAAGACATCTCAAATTCAAATTCAAATTTTATTTGTCACGTACACAGTCATACACAGTACGATATGTAGTGAAATGCTTGGACAACTGCTCGTGACCTAAAGAAAACAAAAAAGGAAAAGGCTATGAATAAGATAGGAAATAAATATGAAAAATTAAAAAGGGTAAATTTAACTAGGAAGGAATAAAATATAAATTAAGGTTAAAAATGAAATAACTGTATATATAATAATAATATAATATCATATCAAGCGTCACGGAACAAAAGGAATAAATTAGAACAGCTAAATTTAGAAAAAAGAATCCACGAACTGGACGTCAATAATGCAATGGCTCCTTCTTTAGATAAGTATAATATTATTTGTGCACTAAAATATAAACTAAACCAAATATTATCTATTAATATTAATAGAACTTTCACTTTTGTGAGACAGAACTATTTTGAATTTGGGGATAAACCCCATAAGTTGCTAGCCAGACAACTAAAGAAACTAGAAAATGATAGAGCGATTCATAAAATCAGAACAAGTAACGGAAATTTGGTCACATCACACAAAGATATTAACGATAACTTTAGACAGTTTTATGAATCCCTCTATACTTCTCATCCCACTGCAGGGCCTAATGAAATGCAGGAATTTTTAGATAAATGTGATCTTCCTGTGTTAGACCAGACAAATGCCAATATTTTGAACGCTAAGATCACAATTGAAGAAATTACAAAATCTATCGGATTACTAAAAAACAACAAGAGTCCAGGCCCTGATGGGTTAGGGAATGAGTTTTATAAATACTTTAAGATCAAATTAAGTCCATATCTATTTAAATTATATAACCATGCATACAAAATGAGCACCCTACCTCCAACATTGAATGAAGCAACTATTATAGTACTTCCAAAAAAAGGCAAAGCACCGGAGGAAGTGGGATCATATAGACCTATTTCTCTATTAAATTCTGATCAAAAAATTCTGGCTAAAATACTAGCGAGTAGACTTAATACAGTAATAGATAAATTGGTGCATTCAGACCAAACAGGTTTCATTCCAAACAGGAGTTCTTTTAATAATCTTCGACGTCTATTTAATATAATCTATTCCCCCAAGGTACAACAGGACCTACTTATACTTAGCTTGGATGCCGAAAAGGCATTCGATCATGTGGAGTGGTCCTACCTCTTTGCAGTCCTAGAAAAATTTCAACTGGGACAAGATTTCATCTCTTGGATAAAACTACTTTATAATAATCCCACAGCCAGAATTCTTACAAATCAGACATTATCAACTCAGTTTAAACTCAGCAGAGGTACAAGACAAGGATGCGCTCTTAGTCCATTATTATTTGCCCTGGCTTTGGAACCCTTAGCACAGACAATTCGAACCCATATGGATATACACGGTTATGATACAACATACACTTCTAATTCTATATCGCTCTATGCTGACGACATATTATTATACATAACAAAACCATTAATATCCCTCCCAGCAACTCTCTCCGTGATTGATAAATTCAGTACTTTCGCAGGCTACAAGATTAACTGGGGAAAAAGCGAAATACTGCCCATTAAATTAGAGAATAAACAATGGCTTACATCTCTCCCATTTAAAATATCCTATGAAAAAATCACTTACTTGGGCATTACAATACCAAAAAAATACAGCTCCCTAATGAAAGAGAATTTTCTTCCCTTACTGGAGAAACTTAAAAATAACATTCAGTACTGGAGGACACTTCCTATTTCTTTAATAGGGAGAGTGAATTCAATAAGAATGGTATTCCTCCCGCAGTATTTGTATCTGGTTCAAAACATCCCAATTTTCTTGCCCAAATCTTTTTTTAAAAAGATGGACGCCATCATTATGCCATTTATATGGAATTACAAAACACATAGAATAAAAAAAGACCACCTATGCAAACATAGATCCCTTGGTGGACTTACACTACCTAACTTTATGTACTACTACTGGGCATCAAATTTAAGAATAATTTCCCTTCTATTGGATGACACAGCAATACTCCCTAACGGCTTACAGATGGAGCGGGAGGATTGCCTTCCTTACTGTGTTGGTGGAATACTACTCTCTCCTATTCTTTTGACAAACTCATATTACAATTCGAATCCAGTGATTTATAATACCGTACAAATTTGGAGACAAATAATTAAGCACTTCAAATTGAAAAAACTATCAATGTGTACATCTATTACAGCTAACCCCTCTTTCCTTCCATCATGTGTAGACGGAGCTTTCAATATATGGCAGGAATTGGGAATTTGTAAATTAAAAGATTTATACCTAAATGATACTTTTATGTCATTCCAACATTTAAAAGATAGATTTGGATTGCCTCACAGTCATTTTTTTAGATATCTTCAACTAAGAGACTATATCCGTACATACCTGCCACAATTTGAAAACATATCGTCCGATCCTTTGGACAGATGTCTTAGTGATGGAAGGGGGTTTGAACAGAGAATTTCATTATTTTATAATTCAATACAGGAGATGAGTATACCTTCAACTACTTCAATCAAAGAGGAGTGGGAAAAAGATTTTGGGACTCTCCTATCAGAAGATTTCTGGCAGGAGGCCTTACACAACATAAATACGCCTTTTATTAATTCCCGTCACTGTTTAATTCAGTACAAAATTATACACAGACTACACTATTCAAGGGAAAAACTTCACAAAATGTATCCAGAGTGTTCCCCCCTCTGTGAAAAATGCAAGATACACTATGGAAATCTGTTACACTGTTTTGCACTATGTCCAAGGCTTCAGGGTTTTTGGTATGATATTTTTACTTATATGTCTAATATTTTTAAAAGTAAGATTGAACCAAATCCGACAGTAATCATCTTTGGGATTTCCAACGAAACACAAAATTTACAACACTCTCAAAAAAGGTTTATGGCATATGCTTTGATTATTGCAAAGAAATTGATCCTGCAGCTTTGGAAAGGCAATGAGACTCCTGTATTAAAAATGTGGCTTACTGAACTTATAAACACTCTTCACCTTGAAAAAATAAGATATAGTATGAATGACAATGTAAAAGAGTTTGAATTAATCTGGCACCCTTTACTTATATACCTTGGGAAAATATAAAACTTTGTTTACTTGTTTCTCTTCCCTTTTGCCGACAGCCGGGGTATTGGGACCCCTTATGGGTGACTGCGGGTTTTTTTTTTTTTTTTTTTTTTTTTTTTTTTTTGTTGTTGTTGTTGGTGTTGTTTAATTATTTGCTTTGTTAGTTTAGAGAAAAAAAGGAGCATAAGCTATGTTATGTCAATTTGTAAAAATTACAATCATGATATTTGCTCTCAATAAAAATATTTGAAACGAAAAATGAAATAACTGTACAACACAAATTAGAATGAAGGGTAAATTTAACTGGGAAGAATAAGATAAAGATAAATATATAAATTAAAGTTGAAAATAAAATAACTGTACAACAAAATACACAATATAGAACTATATAAGAATGTATGAAGAAATCTAAATATAAATAAATATATACACAATAACAGCAGCTGTACAAGTATTAACCGGAAATGAAGAATATAGTGACCAGTGTTGTGCAAAACCAAAGTCCAGAAAGTCCAGTGTGTGTGTAAGAACTGTATGTGTGGGTCAGTACTGTGTGGTGGTGTGATTGAGAGACCGTATCGCCTGCGGGAAGAAGCTCCTCCTCAGTCTCTCTGTGTTGGTCTTCAGGGAGCGGAATCGCTTTCCTGACCTCAGCAGAGAGAACAGTCTGTTGTTGGGATGGCTGAGGTCCTTCATGATCTTCCTGGCCTTGGTCCAGCACCGCCTGCTGTAGATTGAGTGCAGGTCAGGGAGCTCGGAGCGGATGGTGCGCTCAGCTGACCGCACAACCCTCTGTAGAGCTCGTCTGTCCTGCATGGTGCTGTTCCCGAACCAGGTTAAGATGTTTCCCGCCAGGATGCTCTCTATGGTGCACGAGTAAAAGTTCCTGAGCACCTTGGAGGGCAGTTGGAAGTCTCTCAAGCGTCTGAGGTGGTAGAGACGCTGTCGGGCCTTTTTCACCACGGTGTTGATGTGACAGGACCATGACAGGTCCTGCGTGATGTGAACTCCGAGGTATTTGAAGCTGTCCACTCTCTCCACTGGGCACTCGTTGATGACGGGGGTCTGGTAGTTCCTCTCCTGCTAAGTGCTGAAGTCCACTATCAACTCCTTTGTCTTACTGACGTTTAGAAGGAGGTTGTTCCTCTGGCACCAGTTCTCCAGATTCCTAATCTCCTTCAAGTAGGCCGTCTCGTTGTTATCAGAGATCAGGCCCACCACGACGGTGTCGTCAGCAAACTTGATGATGGTGGTGGAGCTGGTAGTGGCCACACAGTCATATGTGTACAAAGAGTACAGCAGGGGGCTCAGAACACACCCCTGGGGGGCTCCAGTGCTGAGAGTGGTGGAGGCTGAGACATGTCCGCCCATCCTTACTGCCTGTGGTCTGCCAGTTAGGAAGTTGGAGATCCACTGACACATAGATGAGCTGAGTCCCAGATGCTCCAGCTTGGTGGTGAGTGTGGAGGGAATTATGGTGTTAAATGCAGAGCTGTAGTCTATGAAGAGCATTTTAACATAATTCCCCCTTCTAGTGTCCAAGTGAGTGAGTGATGTGTGGAGGAGATGAGAGATGGCATCGTCTGTGGAACGATTTGGACGGTAAGCGAACTGTAGTGGGTCCAGTAGTGAAGAAATGATGAAGTCTCTGACCAGGCGTTCAAAGCACTTCATCACTACTGAGGTGAGGGCTACAGGGCGATAGTCATTGAGAGAAGCAGGGTGGGGTTTCTTTGGGACAGGAACAATGATGGACTCTTTGAAGCATGTGGGGATCACCGACTGAGATAAAGAGATGTTGAATATCTCAGTGAACACAGGAGCTAGCTGGTATGCGCAGTCTCTTAGGATACGACCTGGGATGCCGTCTGGTCCTGCTGCTTTCCTGGTGTTCACTCTCTTGAAGGCTCTCCTTACTTCATGCTCGGAGATGACGAGCACGTTTCCGGTGCTGGCAGTATCTTCCTGTCTGCAGCCGTTAGCACCGCTAACACTAGCATTGTTGGAGACCTTAGCTGCAGCCTCGAAGCGAGCATAGAAAGTGTTCAGCTCGTCTGCCAGAGTCACGGCCGCGTTCGTCATACCGGTTGTTGGTGCTTTATAGTCCGTTATTGTCCTTAGTCCCCGCCACAGGCTCCTAGAGTCACTCTGTTGGAGTTGTGACTCTAGTTTCCTCCCGTAGCGCTGCTTCGCCTCTTTCACCGCCCTCCGCACGTTATATGACGCGGCTACAGGAAGCGGTGTCTGAAAAGGGCTGGGAAAATCATCAAAGACCCCAGTCACCCGTCACATGGACTCTTCACCCTCCTGCCCTCTGGGAGGCGCTACAGGAGCCTCCGGACTAAGACCACCAGGTACCGGAACAGCTTCTTCCCCACAGCTGTCAGACTCCTGAACTCTGCCTCCTGACATCTGACCCACGTTAAACTCATGGACTGAACATACACACACCCACAATGGATAACTGTACCCTCAAACACACAATAATAACATGGACTGAACCACCACTCACAACCACCAGCACTTTATATAGCCTCTGTAGAAACTATCTACACCCTCACTTATCTTAACTGCACTACTGTATAGCTCTGTGTAAATAATCATTCTGTACATTCGATAATTTTTAATCCTACAACTGTTTACAACTTGCATAGTTCCCATTTCTGTATAGCTGTATATCTCAGATTCTGTAAAGTTATTTATTTCATATTCTGTATAGTTTTTCATATTTATATCCTGTTCATATCCTGTACATAGCTTGTACTCACTACAGCCTGTACATACTTATAGTTATAGAATATTCACAACATACTTCATACCGTGTACATTATAACATACCATAATAGACCCATTTCTGTAATATACTCACATATCTATATTATTGCCAATATATATTGTAATATATCTATATCACTAAAGCACTTCTGGATGGATGCAAACTGCATTTCGTTGCCCTGTACCTGTGCATGTGCAATGACAATAAAGTTGAATTCTATTCTATTCTATTCTTTCCAAACGCCTTCGATGCTTGTTTCCTGTGGGGGAAGACGGCGGGTCTGTGTGCGGCGCTGGAATGGTTGCGCTGTGCAGGACGACTGCTGTGTTTCCTTCGGATTACTCCTCACCCCCTACCCAACCCCTGTGGCTTGTCACGTGCTCCAATGTTGTGATGTGGACATTTATGTGCTCTCTGTGCAGAGGAGTTTTTTTTGTTTCCTGTTCTCATGCTGTCCTCCCATAGGTGCCCAGCATGAGGAGAGGTCTCTTTTTATTTTTCCTCTCGTACTTTTCCCATTGTTGTGTACTTTTTCAGTGTTTTTTTTCTGTAATGCTGCCAATCTCCGACTGTATTCCCATGTGATGTCTTTGTTGTGTGTGTAAGTCGGGGGGGGGGGGGGGGGGGGGGGGGGGGGGTCCTATTCCTCTGCGGGGCGACCTGCATATGGCCAATAAAGCATTCATTCAATTCAATTCAAGAGTTGGATGTCACTCAACTGTGAAGGAGAGCTGATGGTGTCAAAAACTGAATTATGTTATTTGCAAAGTGAATTTTATATATCATTTGTTTATCCAGCCAAAAAAACCTCACTGACTTTAAAAATGTATTTTTTAAGCATGAGCTGGCTGTAAACATATTTCAAGTGGCCAAAAAGGAGTGGATTGGTTATAATGTTGGTACAATAATGCAAAGTCATAAAGACACTTTTACACTTTGTATATAACCCCTTTGCAAATCCTGCTCACTAAAGTCTATTAGACAATTTAAGTAAAGACATTATACATTACAAAAAACAAAACAAATGGAAACATTGGAATCACTTTTTAGCAAAACACCCAATTTAACCCTCCGGAAAAACTCTCTCCACACACACACACACAATGATTTATGAGGCAAAACCAAACACGTCTCTTAGGCTACGTTCACACTGCAGGTCTTAATGCTCAATTCCAATTTTTTTGCCTGCTTGTTCACACTACAAATAAAATGCAACAGCAAATGTGCTCTAGTGTGAACCCTCAAAGCAGCCCGCATGCGCAAAAAAAGACGTCTCACACAACGCGCTCTGTTTAGACCCAGAGCAAACCGTATTGTTTGACTGTTGGCCCTTAATATAAAGACTTCGGACTTTACGTTTCCCAATTTTGCTTTGAGTAATAAAGTTATTGTGTTATTTACATATGGCCTAATAATGATCCTTATTGCTGTTTTAGAGAGGAGCGGTGCTTCAAAGGATAGTTGCAGATTTCTGTCAAAATCTGCCGATTGTACAGTACAAATAAAATTTCCACGTTCCTCCAACGCTGTCTTACCAACTGTTTCACTAACATCCACACGAGATGGCCAGGAAGCGTTCGCGATGTCTTCTCCGGCGCTGATAATTGGCGTCTGTCTTGTGTCAGTGACGTAAAAGACGCCTTTAATGCGACGTGACCATACAAACAGCAGTCGCTTTCTAAAACATCAGATGTGTATCGGATTCAGCACCACATACGAAAGTGACCCAGATCGGATTTGAAAATATTGGATTTGTGCCGTTCACACTGTCATACCATGATCGGATATGGGTCACATAGGGTCAAAAAAGTCGGATTTGATGCGCTTTTGCCTGCAGTGTGAACGTAGCCAAAGATTAGTTTCACATTTTCAGAAGTGAGTGACATCCTGGAATGAAGAAAGATGAAAAGATTTTGTTCAAAGTTTTATTTCATATAAAAGCTTTTTGTTCACAACAAACATATATTCACTGAATATAATCATTAAAATTACATTTTATAAATCACAGAATCACAACAGAAGGATTTATCTTAATGTTAAGTGAGGTCACCAATAGACTGGAGGGAGATTAGAACACTTGACAAGCTGCCACTGCCTCTGCTTTCACTGCATTGAAATCACTCACAGCTGTCTCACACTTTGTAAGCATGAATATTTCAACCAGTATGAATTCTTATGTGTTTCTTTAAGTGTGTGTTTTGACTGAATTTCTTTCCACAGGTGCTGCAAGAATACGCCTTCTCACCTGTGTGAGTTCTTACGTGAGATCGCAGTGTTGAGTTCTGAGTGAATGTTTTTTTACAGGTACTACAAGAATACGGCTTCTCACCTGTGTGAGTTCTTGTATGAATTTCCATGTTTGATTTCTTACTGAATCTTTTCCCACAGGTTCTGCAAGAATACGGTTTCTCACCTGTGTGAGTTCTTGTATGAATTTCCATGTTTGATTTCTTACTGAATCTTTTCCCACAGGTGCTGCAAGAAAACGGCTTCTCACTTGTGTGAGTTCTTACGTGAGATCGCAGTGTTGAGTGCTGAGTGAATGTTTTATTACAGGTACTACAAGAATACGGCTTCTCACCTGTGTGAGTTCTTGTATGAATTTCCATGTTTGATTTCTCACTGAATCTTTTCCCACAGGTTCTGCAAGAATACGGTTTCTCACCTGTGTGAGTTCTTACGTGAGATCGCAGTGTTGAGTTCTGAGTGAATGTTTTATTACAGGTACTACAAGAATACGGCTTCTCACCTGTGTGAGTTCTTGTATGAATTTCCATGTTTGATTTATCACTGAATCTTTTCCCACAGGTTCTGCAAGAATACGGCTTCTCACCTGTGTGAGTTCTTGTATGAATTTCCATGTTTGATTTCTGACAGAAACTTTTCCCACAGGTGCTGCAAGAAAATGGCTTCTCACCTGTGTGAGTTCTTATGTGAGCTTCTAGTGCTGACTTTGAAACTAATTCCTTCCCACAGGTGCTACAAGGATGTGATTTCTTACCTGTGTGAATTTTCAAGCACTGACTGAATTTTGTCCTACAGGTCCAACAACAACAACATGATTTATTACGTGTGTGAACTCTCCGATGTGTAGTCAGATCGGATTCAGAGTTGAAAGTTTTTCCACAGCTGTCACATTTTAAAACATTTGTCTTTGTTTCAGTTTTACTCTGACTGTCTGACACAGGAGTGCTGTCTACTCTCTGATCGTGACTTGTCTTTCTGTGATGTCTTCTCTGCTTCAGCTCCATGTTTCTAGTTGATCCTGAGTCCACATGCTGACTTTCTACTTGATCTTGGCTCTCTGCTTCAGGAGAGCTGTGAGAAAGGAGCTGCTCACTGCTTAGTTTTTGTTCAGTCTCCTGCTTCAGTCCAAGCTGCTCTCCCTCCTGACTGCTGCAGAGCTCCTCCTGTTCCTCTTTAATCTGTGGAGGCTCTGGGTCCTCCTGGTCACAGACCTGCTGCTGTGTGGGGTCTGAAGAGACAAACGGAGAAAAATGATAGAAAAACGGGTGAAAATATTTTGTAAACTCTGAATATTCTCATTACTTTCACATTTCTCTGTGAAAATGACCTGAAATCCATTTTCTACTAATTTGCCACACACCAACACAAATCCCTATCCTAATAAGGACACACATATGATCTTTCTCTTAGTATTAAGGTATGAACACAAAGCCGAAAACACAAATTAAAAATGAAAACCAACAGAAAGAGACTTTAAAGTGGTCGTCATTAGAGATGGACCGATCCGATATTACGTATCGGTATCGGTCCGATACTGACCTAAATGACTGGATCGGATATCGGAGAAAAATAAAAAATGTAATCCGATCCATTAAATATCACGAAAGCACCTCACAAAACTTGCAACACGCCGTAACTCACCTCAGAACGTTAGCAGTCGGAGCAGTATGCATCACGTGATAGAGCGGCTGTGGCATGCGGGACCTGTCGGTGGTCTGGATAGCATTTGGAGCTTCGCTAGCAACCCGGCATTTCATCTCCGACAAAGTTATCCCGAGAGAAGTAAAGCAAGTGTGTAAGTCCATCTCTAACTGTTTGTAAAGCATTCCTGCGTTAAGCTTAACAAGCGACTGCCTCTTCTTGCTGCTACTTCAATCATGAAACGGCTTAATGATCAGCTGATCGGCTTTTCTGTCGCGAGTCCGTGTCTCTAGTTTGCTTTTGGCCCACTTTGCACCAGAAAGAGGAAACCAGCGGCTGAACAACAGCAGCACGTTTAAGCTTGATCAGCTGTTGTTAGAATTTATTTAATATTACTTTCTACTCGAGGATCTTTTTCTACATAGCTGACGCTGGTAACTGTGCAGGGGCGGATCTAGCAAAGTTTAGCCAGGGGGGCCGATAGGGCATTAACAGGGAAAAGGGGGCACAAAGACATACTTTTCTTTCTTATTCTCATTTAAAATGTCGAGCTTTTAATAAATAATTATCTGACACCCAAAGTTTTAATTTGATGCAAAATGAATAGAAGTCCATTATTGTATATAGTAACTATTAAGTCTAATATATATACCCTAGTAAGCTATACTACTTTTTCCTTTGGGAAGGTACCATCTGTGCAGTCTGCAATTCTGTTGAAGAAAGATGTTGAATCTATTTAATATTTCTTGAAAAATAATTGATTTCTGTGCATTTTTTTTTTCACACTGCATCAAATTAAGGTTGATTACGTCGATTAAGCATCATGAGGTGGAGCGTGAGGGGTGGTTCCCTATTTTTTATTTATTTATTTTTGTTGTTGCTGGGAGTTGGAACCCTATTAGTTAGGTTGCTTAATATTTATGCTAAGTACTCTTTAAAATACCAGAATAGGGAGGATGGTGTAGGTTTAAGTTTATTAGATTGATCAGTATTGCTGAAATATGAAATATTTTTTTTTGCATACAGGTATAACAGAATAGCTTTAGTGTAGTTGTTGTTTTAAACTTGAGTATGAACTTATACAAAATGCAGCAAGATATTTAAAAAACAGTTTTGTTGATTAAAAAACACTATATCGGATTCATATCGGTATCGGCAGATATCCAAATTTATGATATCGGTATCGGTATCGGACATAAAAAAGTGGTATCGTGCCATCTCTAGTCGTCATAGTGATTTTACTTTATAAACATGAACAGGTAGAAATGGAGGCTTCGGCCTGACTGCTCATCAGTTTGTTATCTGTTGAAGTTCAGGGTCTGGTTGCTGGGCTATTGTCTACAGTATAAAATATGTGCAAAGTATTTTAAAATATAGTGTAGTGGCAATTCCTTTTGTTTGACAAACCAAGCATCCCACAATTACAAATCCACAAGCTACTACTGCACTGAGATAATATTTTGTACGCAGGCAAAAGCAGTCCACTATCCATACTTGAAAGTTGCGTTTTTATGGCTTATTCGTCCAGTTTGGCAAGCAATAGCAAGATTCATTTTTTATTACTTCCTGCTGCTGCTTCGCCTGCTCTGGTAAAAAAACAACAAAAAAAAAAACAAAAAAAAAAACTTAGGCCAGTGCATGCTGGTCCAATACCAGTCTCTATATTTATACAAACAAATGGCCCTACAGCTCTTACTGACTGACTTAACAAGGTAAACACCAAAACCACACCAAACATTAAAACAAATATTAACCTACAAATAAAACTTGTAAATAAACCCCAAAATATAAGTCAACTAACAACAAACTTTAAACAAATTTTAAAATGAAAAAAATAAAGAACAAATAGCTCCAACATATAAGATACGGTACTGTACACACATACAGACTCAAGTCAGTTTCTTTGACTTATACCAAGTGGAGGTTTAATGTTACATGTTAAGAGAAAAGAGATGCATTCATGCTGATTGGACTTTTAATTCTTTCTGTGCTTCTAAAAAGGAAAAAAAAAACCTTTAACCTGTGATTAGGATCCTACATGAGTCATATTCATTTTAATAATATAAAAGCAATAATAATTTTACATACCTATTCTATCCAACTTTAACTCTGGTTTCCAGATGGTCTCCAGCAGTGTGAGTCGCTCTTCATCAGTCCAGACAATAATGCCTTCAGCCTCCTGCTTCAGTCCAAGCTGCTCTCCCTCCTGACTGCTGCAGAGCTCCTCCTGTTCCTCTTTAATCTGTGGAGGCTCTGGGTCCTCCTGGTCACAGACCTGCTGCTGTGTGGGGTCTGAAGAGACAAACGGAGAAAAATGATAGAAAAACGGGTGAAAATATTTTGTAAACTCTGAATATTCTCATTACTTTCACATTTCTCTGTGAAAATGACCTGAAATCCATTTTCTACTAATTTGCCACACACCAACACAAATCCCTATCCTAATAAGGACACACATATGATCTTTCTCTTAGTATTAAGGTATGAGCACAAAGCCAAAAACACAAATTAAAAATGAAAACCAATAGAAAGAGACTTTAAAGTGGTCGTCATAGTGATTTTACTTTATAAACATGAACAGGTAGAAATGGAGGCTTCGGCCTGACTGCTCATCAGTTTGTTATCTGTTGAAGTTCAGGGTCTGGTTGCTGGGCTATTGTCTACAGTATAAAATATGTGCAAAGTATTTTAAAATATAGTGTAGTGGCAATTCCTTTTGTTTGACAAACCAAGCATCCCACAATTACAAATCCACAAGCTACTGCTGTACTGAGATAATACAGGGAGTGCAGAATTATTAGGCAAATGAGTATTTTGTCCACATCATCCTCTTCATGCATGTTGTCTTACTCCAAGCTGTATAGGCTCGAAAGCCTACTACCAATTAAGCATATTAGGTGATGTGCATCTCTGTAATGAGAAGGGGTGTGGTCTAATGACATCAACACCCTATATCAGGTGTGCATAATTATTAGGCAACGTCCTTTCCTTTGGCAAAATGGGTCAAAAGAAGGACTTGACAGGCTCAGAAAAGTCAAAAATAGTGAGATATCTTGCAGAGGGATGCAGCAGTCTCAAAATTGCAAAGCTTCTGAAGCGTGATCATCAAACAATCAAGCGTTTCATTCAAAATAGTCAACAGGGTCGCAAGAAGCGTGTGGAAAAACCAAGGCGCAAAATAACTGCCCATGAACTGAGAAAAGTCAAGCGTGCAGCTGCCAAGATGCCACTTGCCACCAGTTTGGCCATATTTCAGAGCTGCAACATCACTGGAGTGCCCAAAAGCACAAGGTGTGCAATACTCAGAGACATGGCCAAGGTAAGAAAGGCTGAAAGACGACCACCACTGAACAAGACACACAAGCTGAAACGTCAAGACTGGGCCAAGAAATATCTCAAGACTGGTTTTTCTAAGGTTTTATGGACTGATGAAATGAGAGTGAGTCTTGATGGGCCAGATGGATGGGCCCGTGGCTGGATTGGTAAAGGGCAGAGTGCTCCAGTCTGACTCAGACGCCAGCAAGGTGGAGGTGGAGTACTGGTTTGGGCTGGTATCATCAAAGATGAGCTTGTGGGGCCTTTTCGGGTTGAGCATGGAGTCAAGCTCAACTCCCAGTCCTACTGCCAGTTTCTGGAAGACACCTTCTTCAAGCAGTGGTACAGGAAGAAGTCTGCATCCTTCAAGAAAAACATGATTTTCATGCAGGACAATGCTCCATCACACGCGTCCAAGTACTCCACAGCGTGGCTGGCAAGAAAGGGTATAAAAGAAGAAAAACTAATGACATGGCCACCTTGTTCACCTGATCTGAACCCCATTGAGAACCTGTGGTCCATCATCAAATGTGAGATTTACAAGGAGGGAAAACAGTACACCTCTCTGAACAGTGTCTGGGAGGCTGTGGTTGCTGCTGCACGCAATGTTGATGGTGAACAGATCAAAACACTGACAGAATCCATGGATGGCAGGCTTTTGAGTGTCCTTGCAAAGAAAGGTGGCTATATTGGTCGCTGATTTGTTTTTGTTTTGTTTTTGAATGTCAGAAATGTATATTTGTGAATGTGGAGATGTTATATTGGTGTCACTGGTAGAAATAAATAATTGAAATGGGTATATATTTGTTTTTTGTTAAGTTGCCTAATAATTATGCACAGTAATAGTCACCTGCACACACAGATATCCCCCTAAAATAGCTAAAACTAAAAATTACTTCCAAAAACATTCAGCTTTGATATTAATGAGTTTTTTGGGTTCATTGAGAACATGTTGTTGTTCAATAATAAAATTATTCCTCAAAAATACAACTTGCCTAATAATTCTGCACTCCCTGTATTTTGTACGCAGGCAAAAGCAGTCCACTATCCATACTTGAAAGTTGCGTTTTTATGGCTTATTCGTCCAGTTTGGCAAGCAATAGCAAGATTCATTTTTTATTACTTCCTGCTGCTGCTTCGCCTGCTCTGGTAAAAAAAAAAGAAAAAAAAAAAAAAACATAGGCCAGTGCATGCTGGTCCAATACCAGTCTCTATATTTATACAAACAAATGGCCCTACAGCTCTTACTGACTGACTTAACAAGGTAAACACCAAAACCACACCAAACATTAAAACAAATATTAACCTACAAATAAAACTTGTAAATAAACCCCAAAATATAAGTCAACTAACAACAAACTTTAAACAAATTTTAAAATGAAAAAAATAAAGAACAAATAGCTCCAACATATAAGATACGGTACTGTACACACATACAGATGTTTTAAGATTATACAAAGGGTTTGAAAAAGCGTAGGGAGGGTTATTATGGCTTAAAACATCTAAAAAATAATTTTAGAAAAGATATGGTTTCCATTTCATTGATTCGTACCTAATGTGGTGGGTCCCAGAACACAACCCTCCTGATAATCGAGGAAATACTGTATTTAGAAAACAACCAACAACCCTTTAAGGCAATAAAACTTCATTAAGCTAACAGCTTAGTTAGGTTCCAGA
Source organism: Maylandia zebra (assembly GCF_041146795.1). Taxonomy (NCBI): domain Eukaryota; kingdom Metazoa; phylum Chordata; class Actinopteri; order Cichliformes; family Cichlidae; genus Maylandia; species Maylandia zebra. The sequence continues at coordinate 21,235,059 of NC_135169.1, read as the reverse complement.
CTCAAGTCAGTTTCTTTGACTTATACCAAGTGGAGGTTTAATGTTACATGTTAAGAGAAAAGAGATGCATTCATGCTGATTGGACTTTTAATTCTTTCTGTGCTTCTAAAAAGGAAAAAAAAAAACCTGTAACCTGTGATTAGGATCCTACATGAGTCATATTCATTTTAATAATATAAAAGCAATAATAATTTTACATACCTATTCTATCCAACTTTAACTCTGGTTTCCAGATGGTCTCCAGCAGTGTGAGTCGCTCTTCATCAGTCCAGACAATAATGCCTTCAGCCTCCTGCTTCAGTCCAAGCTGCTCTCCCTCCTGACTGCTGCAGAGCTCCTCCTGTTCCTCTTTAATCTGTGGAGGCTCTGGGTCCTCCTGGTCCAGACTGGAGTTCCTCTCCTGGTTACAGACCTGCTGCTCATCCAGACCCTCCTCTTCCTCACAGACATGTTGTTGTGGGGGGTCTTGAGGAGAAAAGAAACACAATAAAAAGGTCATTAATGTGATGAACAGTAACAGAAAACACTATTTTTAAAAAGCACTTTGTGCGTTTGGCAGCCATCCTAAAAGGTTGCCCCCTTTAGTGGCCTCCACAGGAGATCATCTGCCTGCACCACACCATCTCTAGCACGCTCCGCTTTCACACTAACTCTCTGCATGTCCTCCTTCAGCACAGCCATGAACCTCCTCTGTGGTCTTTCCTCCTCTCTTACTGCCTCCTAACAGGTCATCCACTTCAGAGAAGTCTGGTAACAACTTTTAAAGTTAAATGTGTATTGTATATCTGAGATCTACCTTTATCTTTACTGCTCTGTCTCAGTGCTTGGAGAGGAAAACTGACACTCGATGAACTCAACAGTGGAATCTGTTCGACAAACACTTTAAATAAATGAATCAAAATATGTCAATCAAAAAAGGAGCTTTCGTTAACTATATTTAAATTTAACTGCAGAAAACTTCGGTCAACATATTTAATCATTTATTGAAATCTGGTTTTGTGCAATGATATAAACTAGTTTAGATTTATTCTGGATATTCTCACCACGGCTGAGGGTAGTGTTATTCCAAACAGCACAACACCTAATCTAGCAGTGACCATGGACCGGTGTTCCAGATCTACTGGCGTTTAGATCAACTGGCGTTGGTCGAACAGATGTGTGGCAGTCTTGCGTTTCAGGAGCTGCTACTGACAAACCAGCAAAAAAAGCCAAATGTGTCATCTGTGACACTTGTGAGGTTATCTCAAACACACTCCGTCAGTCTTGATGCTGTTGAACAACAAAATGTTTAAAAATGTGGCAAGTTTACCTGGTAATATCCTCATGCGCGACGCGATCGCGAAAACAGCAAACAATTAACACCACGCCGATGTTGTTCACAGGACAGCAAGAGTAAACGATCGGGAGACTCTTGTCGTCGTTATCGTTCCCCTCGCACGGTTTATTTCTCCGATTTCAGCGTTTTTGCTTCACAACTAAAGCGAACAGTTTACTTTGTGCACTAACATGGAGTCGAGTCAACCAGCGCCACCTCTGGCCAAGTGCCACAGCCTACAGCCAGATCAACTTGTGACACACATCTGCACCTGCTGCTATGATCGCATTGAGTAGAGACTGAGTGGCTGCACTAACCCCTGATACATCCAGATCTACCCACAAACATGTTGACAGATGCAATCCCAGCAATGTGGATTGTCAACACTAAAAACAATCAGTAAGCAAAGACAACAGGGATCAGTTTTTTCTGTTTATTTAGCACCCACAACATCTGTAGTCGCCTTCTGCACAGGGAAAGTCCACACACACTGTGTGGTACCACTTTCCACAGAAGGTGCATTCGATCTGCAAGACTGAATGAGATTGTCAGAGTCATTGTCTGACTGTTTATTACTAATCACCTGCAGTACATTCACAGTAACTGCCATCTCCTTACAAATGTTTATTAGATTAACCACACTTATACAGACTGTATATAACAACCAACTCTAAAATGTTTGTTCGCAGAGAAAAGACACAGACAGACTACACTAACGACATGTGATGTTACAACTGTTAACCATTCCTCGCCGTCAGTCCCCTGACCGTGGTCGGGAGACGCGAGGGGAGACGCTTCCTCCAGGGCCGAAGTTTGTCCTCCTTCGGGGTTAACTCCCTTCACTTTTGTGGAGTAGTGAGGCAGACAGAAATCAGCCGAGGCACCGGAGAGTACTGAAGAGATGAGGCTTTAATAACAGTACTGCACACTTCGAAAACACACTGCATAGTAGCCCGTTAGAACGCTGCTCCCGGTCGCCCTCTCTACCCATGACACACTCTCCCTCTCTTTTTCCTCTTTCGCTCCCCGCGTTTCCTTCACGCGCATGCTCACACACACACATCACATACACTCCTTACTGCATCCAGTCACACACAAGACGGCAATTCCCGCAACACAACACTAGTGAAATATTAGTGTCATTTCATTCTTTTCAAAGGTTTATTTGCATGACGCACAAACAGACACAATTGAAAGGTACAAATGTGCATGACACGAATTCAAACGTGGTGCAGATGTGTGTCACAGGTTGATCTGGCTGTAGGCTGTGGCACTTGGCCAGAGGTGGCGCTGGTTGACTCGACTCCATGTTAGTGCACAAAGTAAACTGTTCGCTTTAGTTGTGAAGCAAAAACGCTGAAATCGGAGAAATAAACCGTGCGAGGGGAACGATAACGACGACAAGAGTCTCCCGATCGTTTACTCTTGCTGTCCTGTGAACAACATCGGCGTGGTGTTAATTGTTTGCTGTTTTCGCGATCGCGTCGCGCATGAGGATATCACCAGGTAAACTCGCCACATTTTTAAACATTTTGTTGTTCAACAGCATCAAGACTGACGGAGTGTGTTTGAGACAACCTCACAAGTGTCACAGATGACACATTTGGCGTTTTTTTGCTGATTTGTCGGTAGCAGCTCCTGAAACGCAAGACTGCCACACATCTGTTCGACCAACGCCAGTTGATCTAAACGCCAGTAGATCTGGAACACCTGCACCAGTCCAACATAGTCCATCACTGGACACTGACCCACAGCACTGATAAATACCCAGTTTAACATCTTCTAGTAAAGTCAGTCACACTGAAGAATCTGAGCTTGAACAGCACAGAGTTAAAAACACGTCCATACCTATGATGTGTGAGTTTCTGTCGGGTTTCCGGCTGATATCCAGCAGTCTGTGCTGACGGTTGATCTCCTCCTCATACTGGACGATGGTTTTTTGAACCTCTGAGAAGATTTCCTCACCAACAGCAGTTAGTCTCTCCTTGATGAACTCTCTCAGATACTGAGCTGAACTCATTGCTGCTTCACAACTGAAATATTTTCATATAAGATCACCAAACTAAAGTCCTCGGCTAAGTGCAAATCAAACATGAAGCTTACGTCGTCTAAGCTAGCGGTTCCCGCTTTTCGTGTCACGTGATCAATCCTCAACAGTCCCATAGGGCCGCGGTCTTTATATTTACATGTTGGTCACATTATACAGACAGATAATAAAAGACTGTTAGACTTTGTAAGTTGAGTCTTTTTATGGTGCGTGAGAATCCTTTTCATTAAGTATTTTCAGCTGTTTGTCGCTCCTCTGCGCTTTAGTGATTCTTCTTGTCATGTCTATGTTTGTCCACCAGGTGTCCTCCTCGGCTCAGCTCTGTGTGACAGTTTTCTACAACCATGATGAAGAAGAGTTTCTTTGTTTTTCAGTCTCTCTGCTCACTTTAATGTTTACTGCTGGTTCAGTTGTGTAACGATTTCTCACATTTGAAGTCAATCACACTGAGCTGAACATGAAGTTCCTGCTAACACAAAATAAAGTGAGTGACATCCTGGAATGAAGAAAGATGAAAAGATTTTGCTCAGTTTTATTTCATATAAAATCTTTTTGTTCACATTAAAGATAATGGTATCTTCATTTAAAAGAATCTTTAAAATTGCATTTTATAGTCAGAATGACAACAACGGCGGAAAAATGCATCATATGTTGAGGGAGATTAGCACACTTGACAAGCTGCCACTGCCTCTGCTTTCACTGCATTGAAAGCAGTCATGAAACACGCTTAATGTGCAACAAGGACCATCATTTGCAAATACACAGCTATACTTACAAATTTTATATGAGAAAATCTATCAGGGGAGACACAGCTGGCTTTGCAAGAGGTAGAGCAGGTCATCTGTTAATCACAAGGATGGTGGTTCAATCCCCAACCAGTCTGCATGTTTGCGCCATTCCATTTATGATGAAACAACTAATCATGGCACACACCTGTTGCATGTACATTCACCCCTGTTTGTTTTGCTATGTTTAAACAACTCCTCAGGTTGTGTCACTAGGAGGCAGTGTATAAAAGCACAACAGACTTCCCCATTTACACCTCTGGCAAGACAAGGTCAAACTTTCTGCCTCTGCTCAGTCTCAGTTTGTCATTTAGTTTTTCTAACAGTGAGGCAAATTGTGTAGCAGTTCATCTGAAATTTAAGCATGAAACAATATCAGTGCGTGTGTTTGTGAAAGTTGTGTGTGAATGTTAGAAAGTACTTACATAGGAACAGCATAGAAAAAAAGAGCTTGCTTGAGTGGGTGAATGGGGCAAGTTGTAAAAAGCACTTTGAGCGCTCAGAGTGGAAAAGCGCAAACTTTAAACTGGATCTAAAAATAAGACTTGATTGCCTCTAATAAATGAGGCTAAGCTGCTCCAGACACTTTGAGTTCTTATGCTCTCTGGTGCAGACTCGGTGCTGTTTAAAGGTTTGAGATATAAAGGCAGAATTCCAACATAGTCCAAGTTAAGAGTTGATATGAGGTCAGCAAGTACAGGGCATGTCTCCTGTGTGCTAGTAGAACAATAAAATTCTTTGCTGCCAATAGAAAAATAATTCAAGGAATAAAAGTTGTGTGCAAAAATCTGTATTATTTATTAGTGATGCTCATCAGGGAAACACAAAGACATTAGACATTGAAAAACTTTCGACCTTCCTGCTGTCTGGCACAGAGGTCCGAACGACTTCTTAGGGATGTGATTAGGGATTGATAAGAATTTTGAGATTCCGATTCCATTCTCAGCATCACTTCTTGATTCTCTTATCAAATCTCCTTGGCTCTGCTTTGAGAGTCACCACTATCACCAAGCAGCAAATCAAATCAAATACATTGTGCCAATTAATTACATGCTGTCAGGTCAAATGTTTATGCATGTTGGACGCATTTCCCTTCATTCTTGTGATCAGTGTTGGGGTCATTACTCAGAAAAATAATGTAATTTAAATATTACACAGAACATTTTTCTTACAAGTAAAGCAGTACATTACTTAACTACTCCCAGGAGAAAGTAATTTGTTACACTTCTCATTATATTACTTTCAGTGTTGGGGAGTAATGGAATACATGTACCAGCGTTACGTATTTAAAATACAGAATATGAGTAACTGTATTCCGTTACAGTTACCGTTTAAAAGGGTGGTATTCAGAATACAGTTACTTTGTTGAAATAAATGGATTACACAGGGTCTTTTCCTGTTTCATATGTTAGTCTCTACCCTCTCTATTTTTGGTAATTCCATGGTGGTGGAAACCAAACAAAACATGTATTAAGAGGCTGTATGCCTGTGTCTCAATCTCGTGGCTCATGTCACCTCTACTTGTGGCCCTCATAATGACCTGATGAAATATTTTTACAAATTATTATTCAAAAAATATTTAATTTTGATTTTTAATTGAAGGCAATAGGCAGAGTGTTACAGGCAATGCTCTAAAGAATGTGGCCTCATGGGTAGTGTAGTCCATGCTGAGGGAGAATGGACTGCCATACCCGTTATGTGTCTGTGAGCGAGGGAGGGAGAAAAAGGAGTTGTCACCGAGCAGAAACGGGAGATGGAAGCATGTAAATATCATAATAACCACTGCAGCCAAGAAGAGATCCTGACAAGCCCAGTTGTAAGTAAGCTATTAAGACTCGACTGTACGCTGCGCTCGTGTTTTTTTCTCTCGAAACAATAAGTTCTTTTGGAGCAGCCTTTCAACGCCTCTCTCTGTCTCGCTGGGCAAAGTTGACCCAAACAAGTAAAGATAGTTTTCGGCCTGACACGGAAGTCGACCTATTAGCCAGAGGTCCCTTTACTACGGTTCGGAGCTGCGGACCTGTTTATATACGCACGGAATAGTTTTCTATACGAGATCACTGCAAAAAGTGCAGGCTTACCTAATGTCCACCCTACTGTTACTCATTTTATATTAGGATTTAAAAATCTAGTTGGTATTGGTATAACGAGTAACCTTCAGTAATAGTAAAAAAAAAAAAAAAAAAATCACACAGCAAGAGTACATTCATGTAGTTGTAAAAAGCATGATAATACATTAAGTAATCCAATGTATTCCATTACGTTACTCAGAGTAACGTAACGGAATACATTTTGGGGCATGTATTCAGTAATCTGTAGTCAAATACATTTTAAAAGTAACCTTCCCAACACTGATTACTTTTGCATTACTCTGTAAAATGACATATTACACGAGCATGTGCAAAAGAAAACTGTCTCTCTTACTTTGCTGTAGATTGCGCAGACAAATGTAGTTTCTTAAACATTAGAATCACTAGAAGTGTAATTAAATAAATAATCGTATTCTGTGATTTCTGTCATATAGATGATGACAGACGCTTGTCAACAGAGAATTATTTTAAAATGTATGTGAAATGGACTATTATGATTGGTCAGAATAAGCCCATGAAAATATAACAAACGTTACTTTTTTTATATAGGAGGAGAGCATATTTTGTCTTTTTTTCCATTTCAATATATGTTTTTTAATTAATTTAAACTAGAACCTAATGCTATGCCAGCGTTTACCTTTGGCTGAGAGTGTAGAACTGATGCTTGTGATGATGTTGTAGAACTAGAAATTATAAATGTCAACCAAACTTTGTGGGTTGTGAGCAAAAACCAAAGCCAACTGAATCCAAAAACAGTTGGAACCCTGTGTTCTGTTGATCGTAATTACTGATCGCCTGGTGTAGTAAGGAACTTTGTTTAAAATTGTGCTGGGCTTATCTGAATCATTGTTTCACAGAACAGCATCTACAACATGTAGCGATAACAAAATTGGCCAGCAGGTGTCCCCGTGGAGCTGGTTTCATGAAGTAATTTTGCTAATCACTAACAACCAGAAACCACAGAAAGTCAATGACATTTAGCAACTTCTAGCAACTAGCTCAAATAAGCGCAGGGGCAGCTACACTAACTCTGTCTCATGAAACACTGCCACCTAGTGGTTACATTTTCAATAAAAACGAGCACATTCTGTGTACAAATAGTTCCTCTAAGACTGTTTTCTCTCTCTCTTTTTTTTAACAAAAGAAAACACCCAGACTTTTTCCTCAACACACATATTTATTTCAGTATCGAACAAAAAACTGGAACACGTCTTCAATTCTGGATACGTTAGCAGAGCCATTACAACTACAGTCGCTGCCAAACTGATCCAACTCTGGAGTCCAGCCACAGGATCATCCAAACCACACTTATCATAAAACATAAAACTATGCACCCATACTCAAGGACTGACCAGATTAAGGTCACAAATGTGAAAAGATTGTAAGAGTCAAAACATCAGTTTCTACATTTATTTAAATCAGTGCAGCGATTTGACTTCTGGTTAGTGAGCTCTACCACCCACACACTGCTACGACTCAAAGCTGTCTCACACTTTGGAAGCATGAATATTTCAAGCATTATGAATTTTTCTTATGTGTCTCTTTAAGTGTGTGCTCCAATTGAATTTCTTTCCACAGGTACTACAAGAATACGGCTTCTCACCTGTGTGAGTTCTTACGTGAGCTTGCAGTGTCCAGTTCTGACCGAATGTTTTATTACAGGTACTACAAGAATACGGCTTCTCACCTGTGTGAGTTCTTGTATGTGTTTTCAGTGCTGATTTCCGACAGAAACTTTTCCCACAGGTGCTGCAAGAAAACGGCTTCTCACCTGTGTGAGTTCTTATGTGAGCTTCTAGTGCTGACTTTGAAACTAATTCCTTCCCACAGGTGCTACAAGGATGTGATTTCTTACCTGTGTGAAGTTTCAAGAACTGACAGAAGTTTGTCCTACAGGTCCAACAACAACAACATGATTTTTTACGTGTGTGAACTCTCCGATGTGTAGTCAGATCGGACTCAGAGTTGAACATTTTTCCACAATTGTCACATGTTAGAACATTTGTCTTTGTTTCAGTTTTACTCTGACTGTCTGATGCAGGAGTGTCGTCTACTCTCTGATCGTGACCTGTTTTATCTTCTTGGCTCTCTGCTTCAGGAGAGCTGTGAGAAAGGAGCTGCTCACTGTTTAGTTTTTGTTCAGTCTCCTGCTTCAGTCCAAGCTGCTCTCCCTCCTGACTGCTGCAGAGCTCCTCCTGTTCCTCTTTAATGTGTAGAGGCTCTGGGTCCTCCTGGTCACAGACCTGCTGCTGTGTGGGGTCTGAAGAGACAAATAGAGAAAAATGATAGAAAAACGGGTGAAAATATTTTGTAAACTCTGAATATTCTCATTACTTTCACATTTCTCTGTGAAAATGACCTGAAATCCATTTTCTACTAATTTGCCATACACCAACACAAATCCCTATCCTAATAAGGACACACATATGATCTTTCTCTTAGTATTAAGGTATGAGCACAAAGCCAAAAACACAAATTAAAAATGAAAACCAATAGAAAGAGACTTTAAAGTGGTCGTCATAGTGATTTTACTTTATAAACATGAACAGGTAGAAATGGAGGCTTCGGCCTGACTGCTCATCAGTTTGTTATATGTTGAAGTTCAGGGTCTGGTTGCTGGGCTATTGTCTACAGTATAAAATATGTGCAAAGTATTTTAAAATATAGTGTAGTGGCAATTCCTTTTGTTTGACAAACCAAGCATCCCACAATTACAAATCCACAAGCTACTGCTGCACTGAGATAATATTTTGTACGCAGGCAAAAGCAGTCCACTATCCATACTTGAAAGTTGCGTTTTTATGGCTTATTCGTCCAGTTTGGCAAGCAATAGCAAGATTCATTTTTTATTACTTCCTGCTGCTGCTTCGCCTGCTCTGGTAAAAAAAAAAAAAAAAAAAAAAAAAAACATAGGCCAGTGCATGCTGGTCCAATACCAGTCTCTATATTTATACAAACAAATGGCCCTACAGCTCTTACTGACTGACTTAACAAGGTAAACACCAAAACCACACCAAACATTAAAACAAATATTAACCTACAAATAAAACTTGTAAATAAACCCCAAAATATAAGTCAACTAACAACAAACTTTAAACAAATTTTAAAATGAAAAAAAGAACAAATAGCTCCAACATATAAGATACGGTACTGTACACACATACAGATGTTTTAAGATTATACAAAGGGTTTGAAAAAGCGTAGGGAGGGTTATTATGGCTTAAAACATCTAAAAAATAATTTTAGAAAAGATATGGTTTCCATTTCATTGATTCGTACCTAATGTGGTGGGTCCCAGAACACAACCCTCCTGATAATCGAGGAAATACTGTATTTAGAAAACAACCAACAACCCTTTAAGGCAATAAAACTTCATTAAGCTAACAGCTTAGTTAGGTTCCAGACTCAAGTCAGTTTCTTTGACGTATACCAAGTGGAGGTTTAATGTTACATGTTAAGAGAAAAGAGATGCATTCATGCTGATTGGACTTTTAATTCTTTCTGTGCTTCTAAAAAGGAAAAAAAACCCTGTAACCTGTGATTAGGATCCTACATGAGTCATATTCATTTTAATAATATAAAAGCAATAATAATTTTACATACCTATTCTATCCAACTTTAACTCTGGTTTCCAGATGGTCTCCAGCAGTGTGAGTCGCTCTTCATCAGTCCAGACAATAATGCCTTCAGCCTCCTGCTTCAGTCCAAGCTGCTCTCCCTCCTGACTGCTGCAGAGCTCCTCCTGTTCCTCTTTAATCTGTGGAGGCTCTGGGTCCTCCTGGTCCAGACTGGAGTTCCTCTCCTGGTTACAGACCTGCTGCTCATCCAGACCCTCCTCTTCCTCACAGACATGTTGTTGTGGGGGGTCTTGAGGAGAAAAGAAACACAATAAAAAGGTCATTAATGTGATGAACAGTAACAGAAAACACTATTTTTAAAAAGCACTTTGTGCGTTTGGCAGCCATCCTAAAAGGTTGCCCCCTTTAGTGGCCTCCACAGGAGATCATCTGCCTGCACCACACCATCTCTAGCACGCTCCGCTTTCACACTAACTCTCTGCATGTCCTCCTTCACCACAGCCATGAACCTCCTCTGTGGTCTTTCCTCCTCTCTTACTGCCTCCTAACAGGTCATCCACTTCAGAGAAGTCTGGTAACAACTTTTAAAGTTAAATGTGTATTGTATATCTGAGATCTACCTTTATCTTTACTGCTCTGTCTCAGTGCTTGGAGAGGAAAACTGACACTCGATGAACTCAACAGTGGAATCTGTTCGACAAACACTTTAAATAAATGAATCAAAATATGTCAATCAAAAAAGGAGCTTTCGTTAACTATATTTAAATTTAACTGCAGAAAACTTCGGTCAACATATTTAATCATTTATTGAAATCTGGTTTTGTGCAATGATATAAACTAGTTTAGATTTATTCTGGATATTCTCACCACGGCTGAGGGTAGTGTTATTCCAAACAGCACAACACCTAATCTAGCAGTGACCATGGACCTGCACCAGTCCAACATAGTCCATCAGGGTGGCTGTAGCTCAAGTGGCAGAGCAGGTCAGCCACTAATCAGAAGGTCGGTGGTTCGATCCCAGGCTGCCTCCTGGCTGCATGCTGCAAATATCCTTGGGCAAGATACTAACCCCATGTTTGCCTACTGGTGGCGGTCAGAGGGCCCGGTGTGCGCCTGTGTCCGGCAGCCTCGCCTCTGTCAGTGGCAGCTGTGGCTACAATGTGGCTATCGCCAGTGTGTGAATGGGTGAATGACTGAATGTAGTGTAAAGCGCTTTGGGGTCCTATGGACTAGAAAAGCGTTATACAAATGCAGGCCATTTACCGACACTGACCCACAGCACTGATAAATACCCAGTTTAACTTCTTCTAGTAAAGTCAGTCACACTGAAGAATCTGAGCTTGAACAGCACAGAGTTAAAAACATGTCCATACCTATGATGTGAGAGTTTCTGTCGGGTTTCCGGCTGATATCCAGCAGTCTGTGCTGACGGTTGATCTCCTCCTCATACTGGACGATGGTTTTTTGAACCTCTGAGAAGATTTCTTCACAAACAGCAGTTAGTCTCTCCTTGATGAACTCTCTCAGATACTGAGCTGAACTCATTGCTGCTGAGGCTGGGGCTGGGCGGATCGATACAAATGATACAGACATATTGGTATAAGACCCACACTAACGTGAAGGGATCAGTACTTTAGTTTGTGTTTCTCACAAATACGGGCCATTCAAGTCTGTCAGGTTTATATTGTTGATTGTCATTTATGCTTAGAAAAATAAAACCATATATGCTTAGAGGTGAATAATTGATTGTGTAGTGATAGGATGTGTGATCCTTAGTAGTTTGCAAAGACTGTGTGTCTTCCAGAGTGTTCTGGCATTCACACTCAGATCCTGGAGTCACAAGAAGAGCTCGTACCTTCTTTTATTGTTTTATGGTATAGCAAACACAAGTCCATCTGTTTTAGTCTAGGTGCCTTTTGTTTAGATGAACTGCTGGACTGCAGGTTTAGGGAAGTCGTTCACAGGGTCACATCTTGATTTAGCTAGTAGGCCATCACTGTTTCCCTCATCAGATCGGTTGGTTTTTGAGCTGTTCTTTACTCAAGTGAACTGGCTTCACGCTTCTAAATAAATTACAGTACAATGTTTCTAAATCTCACTGCAACTGCTGCGTCACAATAATCTGTCCTGCTTCATAAATCTGTCCCATAGCTTATATAGTAACACATATCTTATTTTCCTATATCTACTTGTTGTAATTCAGTGGAACTTATTTCCTTCATCCATCAATTACCCCAGCTGAAGTAAAAACATTAATAACAATAACAATGAGCTGATTCCACATGATGTTTGTCATGTTTTCCTGTCTATGCTGAGCTCGTTATCACTTCAGCCACTTTATCACCATCTTGTCACTTTTTCCACCACATTGTCATTCTACCTACTGCTTGAACACTTTGCCCAAACTGCACCTCCTTTCCATTTACTAGACTCAGTCGTGTGTCTTTACCTTGCTGAACCACATCCCTACAAACACTCATCAGAGAGCCGTTCCTCAGTATTATATCACTCTTAACCTCCCTGCATGCTTATTTATCGCCGTTGTAGCTGAAACTGGTTCCACTCACCGAGCCGAAGACTTTTTCTTCTGGAGACAGTTTTTTAACCTCGACTTAAATCCGTCCTCGTGTCTCGTTGTCACGGTTACATTGCGCTCACTGTCCGTTTCATCCACATTACAGATTTACTTTCACTGGTTTTTTTTTGTATTTTCCCCTCTTGTTTGACCTTTTTTTCACCCCCGCTCTTCTCTCCCGCCATCGACTTCTGTTCTTATTTCACTTCCTGAAACGTCACGTCGCTCTGCTGTTTCCGGTCCCTTCGCAGACCTGCCGGTCAAACCTCTCGTGGACCCTCCCCCCTCCTCTGTTTGTGTGTGTGTGTGTGTGTGTGTGTGTGTGTGTGTGTGTGTGTGTGTGTGTGTGTGTGTGTGTGTGTGTGTGTGTTTTCGCCTCTTGTTGAACTTTTTTCACCACCGCTCTTTCTCCCGCCATCGACTTCAGAATCAGAATCAGAATCAGAATACTTTATTGATTCTGTTCTTATTTCACTTCCTGATACCTCTCTCTCTCTCTCTCTCTCTCTCTCTCTCTCACACACACACACACACACACACACACATTACCTCCCGCATTGACTACTGTAATTTTCTCTTCCAGGGTCTTCCTCCAAAATCCCCCCATAAGCTTCAACTGGTTCAAAATTCACTAAACCTCACTGGGTCCTTCCGGATAATATACAAACTTCTTCTGCTCACCGTCAAGGCCCTTCATAACCTTGCTCCTCCTTACCTCTCTGACCTGTTAAGCACTACCTCTTCTGCCCGTTCACTTCGATCTTCTTTTTCTATCCAGCTTTCTGTGCCTTCTTATGGCCTCACCACCACTTGAAGCAGAGCTTTTAGTTGCTCTGCTCCCAGGCTGTGGAACTCTCTGCCCCCAGATATAAGAAACATTGGTTTGCTCCCCCAGTTTAAATCAAGACTCAAAACCCATCTGTTCAAATCTGCATATTCACTGTGAACCCACTGTTTGTTCATTTTATCTTGTGCTTTTGTGTTTATTGCTCTTCTTTTGTCAACGTTGTGTTATGTGTTTTATTCTAGCATTATTATTGTTGTTGTTGTTGTCGTCGTCGTCGTCGTCATCATCATCATCAACAACAACAACAATAATAAACTGTATTATTTATTTGATTGTTTGCTATGAGCTAACGCTAGTCCACACTCCAAGCCACTTGGTGGCGGTAATGCGCCACGTCGTTGTTTGCTAACCGCCAAGAAACGACGACGACGACGACGAAGTTAAACGAGGCGAAAACCACAATAAGAGCAAAATGAAATCTGTAATGTGGAGAAAATGGACAGTGTAACCGTGACAACGAGACACGAAGAGGGATGTAAAGTATAAAAAAATGGCCCAAGAAGAAAAACTCTTCGGCTCGGTGAGTGGAACCAGATTTAGCAACAACAGCGATAAATACGCCTGTAGGGAGATGAAGAGTGCTAAAATACTGAGAAACGGCTCTCTGATGAGTGTTTGTAGAGATGTGTTTCAACAAGATAAAGACACACGACTCAGTCAAATAAGCGTTAATGGACTCCACAGTCTGCTGCCTGACAACAAAAGAGCGTCTGTGGGGTTTTATCCGGAGTACCTGAAATAGAAAAAAGAAAACAGAAACGGGGACAAAAGTTCTGTTTTAAAACGCATATTATAGCGAGAAATGTGACGGCTTGTCTGTTGTTATTATGTTTGATGAGCCAAGTAAGATGTAGATGTGGATAAATTAGCTATGAGATTAGGCCTCCCCCCACCACGGAGATGCTGTAAGTATCAAAGCAGCTCAGATTACTTGTTTCTTTCTTATTAAAGAGAATGACAAAAGTTTCACTGTGAGGACGTGATTTAAAGATGAAAAATGTCTAAATTGCACATATCATGTCCTGAGTAAAGGACTGGCAGTTTTATGTTGGGGTGTCTGTTGATTCTCACTTGTCTTGGAAACATTGGTTAGGAAAACAATCAAATCAGTAAAACACATATTACTGGATGCAACAGTTTGCTAGAATTGGATGGAATTTGTCAGGCCAATTGTGTAATTGATTGATTCAAAGATTTTCTTTTTTCCTTTTCACTGCTTTACCCTTGTCTGCACAGGTGATGAAAATGGATCTGTGTTTGCCAAATGCCATTAAGATCTGAAGAAGAAGAGAGGTGCTGTTTGATGAAGCGGACTTAAGTTAAAGGAGAGACACAAACTAAAGTATTGATACCATCACGTTAATGTGGATCTGATACCATCGTCTGTATCACTTCTATCATTCTGACATGCAGTCAACATGTGGTGATGTGTAAGAGCTGACAGGCTCCATTCACTGCAGAAACATGTTGTTGAGATCAGAGCTCAGACTAGTTTCAGTTATAAGGAAGAGAAACTCACACAGTCACTGACACTGAGAGGAGAAATGGCACAGAAAGGAGTTCAGCTGGACCGAGAAACCTTCTCTTGTTCCATCTGTTTGGATCTACTGATAAATCCGGTGACTATTCCCTGTGGACACAGCTACTGCAGGAACTGTATTAAAACCCACTTTGATGAAGAGGACAGGAAGGGAATCCACAGCTGCCCTCAGTGCAGGAAGACGTTCACACCGAGGCCTGTCCTGGAGAAAAACACCATGTTAGCAGCTTTAGTGGAGCAGCTGAAGAAGACTGGACTCCAAGCTGCTCCAGCTGATCACTGCTATGCTGGACCTGAAGATGTGGCCTGTGATGTCTGCACTGGGAGGAAGCTGAAAGCCATCAAGTCCTGTTTAGTCTGTCTGGCCTCTTACTGTGAGAAACATCTCCAACCTCACTATGATGCAGCTCCGTTAAAGAAACACAAGCTGGTGGCCCCCTCCAAGAAGCTCCAGGAGAACATCTGCTCTCGTCATGATGAGGTGATGAAGATTTTCTGTCGTACTGATCAGCAGAGTATCTGTTATCTCTGCACAATGGATGAACATAAAGGCCATGAAACAGTCCCAGCTGCAGCAGAAAGGACTGAGAAGCAGAAGGAGCTCGAGGTGAGACGACTAAACATCCAGCAGAGAATCCAGGAGCGAGAGAAAGATGTGAAGCTGCTTCAACAGGAGGTGGAGGCCATCAATGGCTCTGCTGATAAAACACTGGAGGACAGTGAGAAGATGTTCACTGAGCTGATCCGTCTCATCCAGAAAAGAAGCTCTGATGTGAAGCAGCAGGTCAGATCCCAGCAGGAAACTGAAGTGAGTCGAGTCAAAGAGCTTCAGGAGAAGCTGGAGCAGGAGATCGCTGAGCTGAAGAGGAAAGACGGCGAGCTGGAGCAGCTCTCACACACAGAGGATCACAACCAGTTTCTACACAACTACCCCTCACTGTCAGCACTCAGTGAGTCTACACACTCATCCAGCATCAATATTCTTCCTCTGAGCTACTTTGAGGATGTGACAGCAGCTGTGTCAGAGACCAGAGATAAACTACAGGACATTCTGAGAGAGGAATGGACAAACATCTCATTGACAGTCACTGAAGAGGATGTTTTACTGTCACCAGCAGAGCCAAAGACCAGAGCTGGATTCTTAAAATGTTCACGTGAAATCACACTGGATCCAAACACAACTCACACACATCTATTATTATCTGAAGGGAACAGAAAAGTAACATTTATGAAGCAACAACAGTCTTATTCTGATCATCCAGACAGATTCACAGGATGTTATCAAGTCCTGAGTAGAGAGAGTCTGACTGGACGTTGTTACTGGGAGGTGGAGTGGGGATGGGGAGGAGTTTGTATAGCAGTCACATACAAGAACATCGGCAGAGTAGGGAGAGTGAATGAATGTTTCTTTGGACGCAACGACAAATCTTGGGCATTATATTGGTACACAGACAATAATAAATTTCGCCATAACAATGTCCAAACTCACCTCTCAGGTCCTCCGTCCACCAGAGTAGGAGTGTACCTGGATCACAGAGCAGGTATTCTGTCTTTCTACAGCGTCTCTGAAACCATGACTCTCCTCCACAGAGTCCAGACCACATTCACTCAGCCGCTCTATGCTGGACTTTTTCTTTATGGACTTGGAGCCACTGCAGAGTTGATTAAAGTCAAATAGAGAAGACAGGTTCATGTTGATCCCTGACCATTATATGTACAGTGGGGCAAAAAAGTATTTAGTCAGCCACCGATTGTGCAAGTTCCCCCACCTAAAATGATGACAGAGGTCAGTAATTTGCACCAGAGGTACGCTTCAACTGTGAGAGACAAAATGTGAAAAAAAATCAAAAAAAAAAAAAAAAAATCCATGAATCCACATGGTAGGATTTGTAAAGAATTTATTCGTAAATCAGGGTGGAAAATAAGTATTTTGTCAATAACAAAAATACAACTCAATACTTTGTAACATAACCTTTGTTAGCAATAACAGAGGTCAAACGTTTACTATAGGTCTTTACCAGGTTTGCACACACAGTAGCTGGTATTTTGGCCCATTCCTCCATGCAGATCTTCTTGAGAGCAGTATTGTTTTGGGGCTGTCGCCGAGCAACACGGACTTTCAACTCCCGCCACAGATTTTCTATGGGGTTGAGGTCTGGAGACTGGCTAGGCCACTCCAGGACTTTCAAATGCTTCTTACGGAGCCACTCCTTTGTTGCCCGGGCGGTGTGTTTTGGATCATTGTCATGTTGGAAGACCCAGCCTCGTTTCATCTTCAAAGTTCTCACTGATGGAAGGAGGTTTTGGCTCAAAATCTCACGATACATGGCCCATTCATTCTGTCCTTAACACGGATCAGTCGTCCTGTCCCCTTGGCAGAAAAACAGCCCCATAGCATGATGTTTCCACCCCCATGCTTCACAGTAGGTATGGTGTTCTTGGGATGCAACTCAGTATTCTTCGTCCTCCAAACACGACGAGTTGAGTTTATACCAAAAAGTTCTACTTTGGTTTCATCTGACCACATGACATTCTCCCAATCCTCTGCTGTATCATCCATGTGCTCTCTGGCAAACTTCAGACGGGCCTGGACATGCACTGGCTTCAGCAGCGGAACACGTCTGGCACTGCGGGATTTGATTCCCTGCCGTTGTAGTGTGTTACTGATGGTGACCTTTGTTACTTTGGTCCCAGCTCTCTGCAGGTCATTCACCAGGTCCCCCCGTGTGGTTCTGGGATCTTTGCTCACCGTTCTCATGATCATTTTGACCCCACAGGATGAGATCTTGCGTGGAGCCCCAGATCGAGGGAGATTATCAGTGGTCTTGTATGTCTTCCATTTTCTGATGATTGCTCCCACAGTTGATTTTTTTCACACCAAGCTGCTTGCCTATTGTAGATTCACTCTTCCCAGTCTGGTGCAGGTCTACAATACTTTTCCTGGTGTCCTTCGAAAGCTCTTTGGTCTTGGCCATGGCGGAGTTTGGAGTCTGACTGTTTGAGGCTGTGGACAGGTGTCTTTTATACAGATGATGAGTTCAAACAGGTGCCATTCATACAGGTAACGAGTGGGGGACAGAAAAGCTTCTTACAGAAGACGTTACAGGTCTGTGAGAGCCAGAGATTTTCCTTGTTTGAGGTGACCAAATACTTATTTTCCACCCTAATTTACGAATAAATTCTTTACAAATCCTACCATGTGGATTCATGGATTTTTTTTTTTCACATTCTGTCTCTCACAGTTGAAGTGTACCTCTGGTGCAAATTACTAACCTCTGTCATCATTTTAAGTGGGGGAACTTGCACAATCAGTGGCTGACTAAATACTTTTTTGCCCCACTGTACTTGTGTAGTTTCTAAATGAGGCTTTACATTTTAGAAGCTGAGAAGTTCAGTGGTCCATTGATGTGTGAAAATAATGTTGGACTGATTCAAACTTTTGTTACGACTGTTGTCGTAATTTTAATATTCAAATCTGAGTGTGCAGGTGCCTCTCCATGATTGGTGCATCCAGTGGGACGGTTTGTACCGATTGGCTAATGACCAGGAGGCAGCATATAAGAAGACACCCCCCTGGACGGCCAGTCATTCATCCTCGGCCCATCCCAACTGGCAGACTGTGTTTACTGTATAGTAATGTTTGTTTAATGCAGGAGCATGTACGGGTGGACCGCCTTTTTGTTTGATTACAGTTTTCTCCTGTTTTTGTTAGTTAGGGAGGTAAGTCGTTGTGGTTTGGTTTAATTCTTTTGAATAGGTAAGTTTGATTTATCCCTGAGATAGGCTCCCTTCTGTTTGTTATTTTGTCCTTAGGTTCGAAGTTATAATAATCTCCCTTCCTTTGTTTCTAAATTCACTCATTGTAAATAAATCACTGTCAAAAAGTATTAATTGCGTGATGTGCTGCTTTGGATCAGATGGGGATGGATCACTCTTATGTTATGGTCTTGCCACGCCTAGACAGACCATAACACTGTACTAACATTTATATACCTTATATATCATCAATATAAATCTAAATTTGTTCTTATGGCTGATAATCATGTGAGTTTACATTATACTACTCTTCATATTCAGCATGTTTGAAATCTGTCATCAGTCTGGTTAGTGGTTTTATTCTGTAGTTGCTGTAGTGGGTTGTCAAATTCTACTTGCTTCAAACGGCACATTTATAGGAAACAAGGAGATATGATGTATGACTTACCTTTGTTCTCGTCCTGGTTGCAAATAGAGTGCAAGTGTCAACCAAGAAAGGACAGTCGTGTCTCATCCTTTAACCAGCCACGACCTGCCCGTAAGTACACCTCTCCACTCACAACAATATTACATGGGACAAATGCATCCCATCCTGTACAGGCAGCACAACCCATCATAACAGCTAAGGCAGCATGTGCATATTGCTGCTCACCTGAACACCACATTAGCAAGTGCCCTGAGTTTATTAACTAGACAAAGAATGAGAAAATAAACTGAATAAAGGGAAACAAACGGTGCTGGCATTGTGCTAGAACTCATCAGGCTGCAAAGTGCGATCTGGGAAAAGACTGTGCTACCTGCATGGGACAACATCTACAGATCCTGTGTGAGGTGATTCAGAGACCTAGAACTGAAGTTAATCCTGTAGGGAGGATGTTGTACTTTGATAGACCGAGTGACTGTCCTACTTTACTGTTAAAAGTTGTGAAAGTGCTCCTGCGTAATGGCAAAAAACCCCTGGAAACATGCAGTACTTGATGATGGCTTCCAACGTATCATGCTTCTGACATTAGCAGCTCAGCATCTCCACCTAACTGGGAAAGCTAAAAATTATCACTCAGAACAGTCAATCAAGAAGTTGAAACCATTCAGAGACTTAGACTTAGAGCTTTTTATTGTCATTGTGCGGTTTCTTGCACAGCGAAATTGGGTAGCTGAACCACAAAGGTGCTAAA